>NW_020173388.1:436412-542553 GCF_003031525.2 Neophocaena asiaeorientalis asiaeorientalis
TATTACAGACACATAGCAGCCTCATCTGTGAAAATCTAAAAAGAGGTGAAAACTATGATGATATCTGCAGTTTCTGAAATGTACTGTTCAGAGATGGTGACAGAGATATTGATAACAGATCCGTCTATCTGGCACATCTTTTGGGGGGTCAGCAGAGAGCCTGTGATGTCCACATGAGGTGAGAAAAAGATTGGTCTTTACAGTCAGTTTCTTTTTAACAGTTTTATCACAGTATCACCAGTGAACTAAACATCAAAGGGTACAGCAGAGTGAAAAATAACAGTTTTGTGCATCTCAGAAAACAGTCCAGCAGTGAAGTATCTTTCTTTATAACTCAGTAATGCTGGGCTGAATAAGTAGAGAGAATAAATATTGGGTAACCCAAAGCTTCATTCAGTTTATTCCATAAGATGACTCTAGTAGCACTTAGTTGTCTTTAACTTCATTCAAAACAATTTTGTTAGATAGTATGTGACAGCTGTCATATCAGAGTGCATTTTAAAAAAGATATCAAAATTGGTGATTTTTGTGTAGCCATTTTAATATTGATGACAGAAGGAAAAAAGGCAACATTTTTTGCATATTATGCTTTATTATTTCAAGAAAGGAAAAACGCAACTGAAACGCGGAAAAAGATTTGTGCAGTGTATGGAGAAGGTGCTGTGACTGATCGAACGTGTCAAAAGTGGTTTGCGAAGTTTCGTGCTGGAGATTTCTCGCTGGACGATGTTCCACAGTTGGGTAGACCAGTTGAAGTTGACAGCGATCAAATTAAGACATTAATTGAGAACAGTCAATGTCATACCATGCAGGAGGTAGCCAACATACTCAACTATCCAAATCAAGTGTTGAAAATCATTTGCACTAGCTGGGTTATGTGAATCACTTTGATGTTTGGGTTCCACATAAGTTAAATAAAAAAAACCTTTTAAAAAAATTATTTATTTTTGGCTGCACGAGAGCTTTCTCCAGTTGCGGTGAGCGGGGGCTACTTTGTTGCAGTGCGCGTGCTTCTCATTGCGGTGGCTTCTCTTGTTGCAGAGCATGGGCTCTAGGCGCATGGGCTTCAGTAGTTGTGGCACGCAGGCTCAGTAGTTTTGGCTCGCGGGCTCTAGAGTGCAGGCTCAGTGGTTGTGGCGCACGGACTTCGTTGCTCTGTGACATGTGGGATATTCCCGGATCAGGGTCCGAACCTGTGTTCCCTGCATTGTCAGGCGGATTCTTAACCACGTCACCACCAGGGAAGTCCCCCAAAAACCTTCTTGACCATATTTCCACATGCAATTCTCTACTGAAACTTAATGAGAACATTCCATATTTAAAACAAATTGTGATGGGCGATGAAAAGTGGATACTGTACAACAGTGTGGAACAGAAAATATCATGGGGCAAGGGAAATGAACCACCACTAACCACACCAAAGGCTGGTCTTCATCCAAAGAAGGTGATGTTGTGTATATGGTGGCATTGGAAGGGAGTCCTCTATTATGAGCTCCTTCCGGAAAACCAACGATTAATTCCCACAAGTACTGCTCCCAATTAGACAAACCGAAAGTGCCATTTGACAAAAAGCATCCAGAGTTAGTCAACAGAAAATGCATAATCTTCCATCAGGTTAATGCAAGACCACATGTTTCTTTGATGACCAGGTAAAAACTGTTATAGCTTGGCTGGAAAGTTCTGATTCATCCGCCATATGCAGCAGACATTGCACCTTCATATTTCAATTTATTCTGGTCTTTACAAAATTCTCTTAATGGAAAAATATTCAATTCCCTGGAAGACTGTAATAGGCACCTGGAACAGTTCTTTGCTCAAAAAGATAAAAAGTTTTGGGAAGATGGAATTATGAAGTTGCCTGAAAAATGGCAGAAGGTAGTGAAACAAAAGGGTGAATACGTTGTTCAATAAAGTTCTTCATGAAAGTGAAAAACGTGTCTTTTATTTTTACTTAAAAAACAGAAGGCACTTTTTGGCCCACTCAATACAAAATCCCCTCGACAAATATTTATTGTACCATTATGAAGTGCTAGGCACTGTGATGGACACTTAGAACATCCAGTGTTTGCCTTTATGGTCTTCCCAGTTGGATGGAGGAACCACCAAATAACAACACATTATAACACATAATAACACATTATAAATAACAACACCAGGGCACTATAAATACAATGTAAGATATTCCCCACAGAGTTATGAGAACATAGAGAAAAGGGATCCTATCCAGCTTAGAGACAAGAGAACAGTTTTTGGGAGTTTACAGGTTTTGTTTGTTTTTCTTTTTCTTTTTTTTTTTTTTTAGAAGAAATGAGGCAAAGAGAATACCATAAAAAGGGAATAGTATGTGCAAACTACAGAGATGTGAAAAAGCACATTCAAGTAAGTACAAGTGATTTGGTGTGATGACTTGCAAAAGATATGTTGGATAACCAGAAGAACAAATAAAAATTTAGGCAGAGGCTAGATAGCAAAGGATAATACAGTGAAAGACAGAATCATCATTTTAAAAATTTCATAAATTATAACTGATTAGATAAAAGAGATGACTAAAAGAATGGATATGATAAATTGTTTAAATGGTAATAATATATGCTAAGTGCTTTTTGTGGATTATCTCCTTTAATCCTTAAAATATCTGTACGAACACCATTATTCTAATTTTATACATGGGGGAAAGACTCAGAGTGCTTCACTAACTTGTCCAAGTCACCCAATCAGTAAACCTTCAAATTCAGGTAGTCTGCCCTCAAATGTTGGCCCCTTTACCTCTCTATTATGCTGCAAATCTATTCTAGAATTTTGGTTGGGCATTGAGGTAAGTGAAAGTATCATTTATTAGAGTAAAAAATGCTTTTTTAAAGAAATGGAAATGAGAAGATACTTCAGTTTAAGATTTCTTGAGTTTGAGAAGTCTTCAGAACATTCAATGAGATGTAAATGATAGGAATTTCAATATATACATCTGAAAAACAAAACAAAGAATTCTGCAATAAAATATAGATTGTTTAATGACTTATTAGACAAGTCATCTTCCTTGGAGAATTCATGTATAAGAAAAGATCATGAATGAGATCTTGAGAAACAAAGTAACATTAAAGAGACAGCCTTCATTAAGGCAATCACACCATTTGTGGAGAGCTCTAATTGAAAGAAAACTCTTGATACTTTTTCCACATAAATATAGCCAATAATTATATCTTTATAGCAATTTAAAACAAATATATTTATATTCTTCTAATGAAGATTCTTTTAATATTTAAAGATAGCCATGATATGTTACTTAGGCAATTCCTTTTCAGGAGATTCCCCCATTATTATAACATGAATCCTAAATATTAACACCATCAGAAATACTTCTTGGATTAAGATATTGCCTCTAGAAAGCACCTGTTAAAACATCTGTTCCTGGGTAGAGAAGAAGATTGCAATTACTTTTAGAATATATTAGTTTATTAGATTAACCTTATTGAGAAAGTTCAAATTCCTAAGTAAAATCAACTTAAAATAAGGCAGTGTTTACTCTAGAGGCAGAGGACAACCCAGAGAAGGGCTACCTTCCATGAAGGTATCCTTTAGTGACACACCAGAAGCTGCAGAGTCATCATGAGCTCCCTGGAGCAAATCATTTGGACAGAAATTCAGAAAATGGAAAGGAGCTAAAAGCCTATTATAGTGTTTTATGAAATTTTCCATTGTTGACCTCACACACATAAGGAACAAATTTACAGTCAGTTTCAACTAGGTTTGGAAAATATGTTTATAGCAGGTTGTATGCATATTTTTCATTGACTGTATAGTGTTGGTGCTTACTTAGCCCTGTTACACAATCTGATTTCTTTTAATTCAGAGTTTTCTTCATATATTCAGTAGAAAAATTGTAAGTCATTTGCTATGTTCAAAGCATGGCTCTGAATATAGAGATGGATAAGACTCATTTATTTTTTTCTGTGAAGTAAGGAAACTTTAGTCTTCAAGTTTTCAAAACATATTCATATTTTATTTTATGAGACTGTTGAAGGTTCATGATAAATAGAAACCAGGGACTTTAACTTCATAAAATATAAAACATTGAATAGTAATATTTTAGGTATTATTGATGAAGTTGAGTATATAGAATAAATTTGAAACTTGTTAGAACATGCTAGATATAACAGTTGAGCTGTATTTTTAAGAAGGAGTGTTTCTTAGTATTATATACAGAAGTGACACAAATTTGAGTGTTTAACTTCACATTTTTCCAAAGTAGGGATATCACCTGGTGGTTATTTAATATTAAAAACTCTGAATTAAAAAAAAGATTTATTTTTGCAGATGAATTATATGTTCCTGACTATGACCCAAACTATGAAGTTTAAGATGTAAAACCACAAAATGGATTTCAGCAACTAGTCTGTTAGTACTAGTATTAAATATCAAATTAAAAAGAAAAGGTAGATTACCATAAAAACTTTGATGCATTTTTGATATCAGACAAAAACAAATTACTCAGAAAAAGGCAATATGTCATGATTAAAACCTTTACTTATTTTTCTCTTCTTTCTATACCTCAATAATACTTCTCCCCAGTTGGAGCTATCAAAATATTCAATAATTATGCATAATAAGTTTAGAATCATAAAACAATGCAGTATTATACTTTAAAAGTTATGCTCAAGCAGTTATAGAGATTAAAATAAAATTATATAGTCCAATTTCAAAACTCCTTTTGTAATGATAATTTTCTTACAGAACAACTGCTGTCTAATAGCAAGGGTGGTTTTTCCATTGTATTGCTTCAGGATTAATTAAAATACTTGTTCTAGTGCATTACAAATGGAAATCAAACATGCCACTGATGAAGGTTGGTTTCACTGATGATTATAATTATCCTGTGGCTTTCTCATGGTCATAACTACATAATTCACCTTTATTCTCATTAAGCCCTTTTAAACCCCACCAAAATGACCCAACTGTATAATAAACTCATATCAAGAAGACAATATACTATCATGACTTATGACAGTATTAGCAAATAAAGTATTTCACCAATCAGTATTCCTGACAAAATTTAATATAACAATATATCTTTTGTAAAATGCCCAAATATGATTTACTCACAAAACAAAACTATATTTTTTCAGGTGGACTTATTCAGATCATCTATGATATGAATCCAAATGTCTTAGTTTTGTAAACTCTCTCCATTTTTCTGCACCATTTTTTGGTGTGTGTGAGAATTTCATTGGAGGGGAACTTCCTTGTTAATCCCCCCGTTCTATGTTCAGCTAATTTGGCAACATGATCTCAAGTGAAAAGAATGAAAAGGGAAAGGAAGAAAAGCCAAGGCACCAGTGAGTTATCCAACTGGTCACCACCAGCCCGAAGGCCTCAGAATTGTCTGTTGGAAAGATAGAAAAGGAGAGCAGTTATCCACTGGTTCCTGTTCTCTTTGGTCAAATGGTAGTCCATGGAGTGTATACTCTTTAGAACTCCCAGGTTTATTTGTGCATGAGTACTGAATAGTTTTTCAGGTGTCCAGAGGCCTGGCTTCAGAAAGACCCTGGGGTAGAAAGCAAGTGCCGTAGTGAAACTGAGCAAGGTACTGTCCAGTATACTTGTGCAAAGCTGTTTACTGCAGCAATAGCTGGAGGTGAGTTGAGAAGCAGATGCAAACAGTAAGTGCTCATGTAAGTTTTTGGGTTAAGTGCTCATTCCATGAAATGAATCCGAGTATGCAGTGTCCATGCTTAAAAATCTGCATGGCTTCAAAAAATTTAAGATCCTTACCAGAATTCTCTGGGAAGCTGTATATATCCCTCCAAATCTGAGTCAAGTTTCTTTTTAAGTGATTCTGTGCTTACTACAGTCTCTGAAATAGACGTACATGGGAGCTCCTCATTAAAAAAGAATGATTAGTACAGGAAAAAGACACTTAAAATAGATCTATTTAAAACTGGAGTCAAAATTTCATAGAAAATAGTGGCAGAGGAAGTAATGGACTGGGATGGGGGCATGGCTAATAGAATTACAATGAAAGTAAGAAATAAAAACAGCTTATTTTCTATTATATTTCAACAAGTTTTAACACATAGAGACACTATATTCTCATTCTCAAATACATTGTCAAAGTGTTACTTCTCTGCATGGAATTTTTCTGGTATTTTGTAATATTGTGAAATTAGATTTTTTATCACAGTTTGGGTTTTACAAAAGGATCATAAAGAGGGCTCCCCTGGTGGTGCAGTGGTTGAGAGTCCGCCTGCCGATGCAGGGGACACGGGTCCGTGCCCCTGTCTGGGAAGATCCCACATGCCGCGGAGCGGCTGAGGCCATGAGCCATGGCCGTTGAGCCTGCGCGTCTGGAGCCTGTGCTCCGCAACGGGAGAGGCCACAACAGTGAAAGGCCCGCATACCGGAAAAAAAAAAAAGGATCATAAAGAATGTTATGTTTATTAAAATATATGTTTTTATTAGTTTCCCCAAAAGACTACCTTAAATCTTGATTTCTAAAACATTATTTTTAAAAAAATAATTGACACAACTTTTATCAATATTTTCTTCATTTGTTGTTAAACCTCTTAAGGTATTCATTTGGCAGTGGCTTTGTATGTGACTGGAATAGTCCATGAACTTTATTTTATTGACATATTGAAAATGAGATTCTTGCAAGATACACACTTTCACTTTCTAATTAATTTGCATTATATTTGCATTTCATTGACTAATGTTTACAGGACACTATCGTTAGTGAACAGAGTTATTGATAAAGAACTTGAGGAGAGGAGCAGGGATATTCAGTAATGTTAAGTGGCTGAAAAGGGAGAGGGAAATATTTTACTAAAGAATAATTTTATAAACTGTCAGTTCCTTAGTGATTATTTTTGCACTATAGCAAATTTTATTTATCTTTTCAACCTCATAACTATGGGGATTCAGAGAATGAATAGGTAATGGGAATACACTGTATGTTTACTTTTTATTCTTTTATTGTTCTCAATGGAGCTTCCTATTCTATTAAAATTGCCATGTACTCCTCCTTCTCCAATTAGATCCTAAATTCTGTAAGGTTATTTGACTTTTAATAACAAAAAAGCATTAGCAATAATAGATAATCATTGATTATATCATTTACTTTTGGACAACAGTTTCGGTAAGACCCATACTTGAATTATCTCATTGACCTTTTCATGACAACCCTAGATGATGCTGTACATTTCAGTTGCTAATTATTATTCCATATTACATGTCAGAAGACCAAAGTACAAAAAGAAAAGTCATTTTTTTTCAAGCACATGTGTAAAAGTAGTAGAGTCAGGATTTAAATCTAGGTTGGGCATCAGAGTCCCTATATTTCTTATAAAATGGCAATAAAATATAGAGACTGTGAGCTGGACTGGATGAAGTCCTCCCTTCTTCTTTTTTTTAAAAAGGAGTTCCAATAGGTGATGCTCTATCCTTTTTTTTTTTTTTTCTTTTTTGCAACATATTGGGAGGCATAAAATGTCTGGTTGTCTCTTTCTTATTGATGTTCGTTTTGACCAATATGTTTGAGTATAGTCACCTTGATTGCTCTCTTACAGTCTTTCACCTAATGATTTGTGCAGCCATTAATGCCAGATCCATTATTCCATTAGTGATTGCAAAATGGTCGACTTCTAATTCTATTATTCGTTATGCATTTATTAGATAAAATTCTTTTGTTAAACTAAAACTCAGCAGCTTCAAGAATAATAGGACACATACTAAGTTATTTCCATTATTTAGTGGGTTTTGTCTTTTTACATACTCTTTGCCTCCCTCTCTTCATATAACTCCTCATGGAAGAGAATACTAAGCTGTTACCTCTTCAAGGAAGCTTCCTCTGACTTCTCATCCAAGCCTCATTTAGTACTCTTCCTCTATATTCCATTTTATCCTCATCCTATCTATGTTATAATATAACAGTAGCCTCTGAATGATTATTTTCCTCTGTCTCACTTCCTAAGAGATACATTCCCTGGAGGCAGGGTAGTATGTCATATGCCTTTTTCTTTACAGGTCTTAATACCCTGCTCTTTAAATATTAGATGAAAGAAGGGTTGACTAAAATAATGAAATTAAAAGTAAAAAACAAGATCATGCATAGTAAGTTCCACTAGTTCTTAACACCATGTTTTTCAAGTACTGAATGAAAGAAAAGCTGAATGTCTATTAAATTAATAAGATTAGAGGTAAATACTCAATGACACAATCTGAGGAAATACCAGCAGTCCTGGTCCTCAGGAGAACATAGAAGTAGAAATGATTTGCTTGTATAAGTGAACATCTATCTTTAAAACGTTCCAGCAAGGAAAGACATTTACCTCAAATTAAGCTTATGTCAGTTCTCTGTAACACCATGAGAGCATACAAGGAAATGTTATGATTACAACAGAATTTGCCTAAGTGATATAAAAATGAATATTGTTTCATTATACCTGAATATAACCAATTGAAGCTGTTACAGAACTAAACTATGAATTATCTCAATACACCCGACTGTTACTGGGCATGTCTGGAGACATTTTCCTGATCAACAAACAATAGGATTAATTTTTATCAGCTGGATACAGATCTGTGCACCCATTTTGTCCTGTCCGAATGCTAGTTTCCAATCCTTAATTAGCATTACCACCTTGACTACCATGGCCCTTTCTAACACTTAAGAAAAAAAAAAATCTTATCTTTTCCTATAAATGGACTACTCAATGAATTACTTCACTAGAGGTGAGTTAATAAACTTGGCTTTGTATTTTTTCCTGTGCTCTCTTTTTATTCTTTGACATCAGAAATGTGATAGAAACCATGGAATATAGCTAATTTATATACTTGATGGAAGTCACATTCTTAACTAACTCCATCCCTCCCAATTTTTTTCCTAAGATTTTATACAGTAAACCAGATCCTTAATTTTTTTAGTACTGAACTATATCTTCAAGATTGTGACTTAAGCTTTGGCCAGTTCTTTATTTTTTTGTGTGGGTTCAGCTATAGGTTCACTGCAGTGGATTGGTGTTAACTTCAAAGTAGTAGACCAAGGCTTTTGACTGATTTCTGAGGAATGAATAGAATACAGCATAGTTTATGATCTCAACATCTGAAGACAAACTGACTGCTTTTGTATCCCAGTTCTGCCACTTTCTAGATAAGTGGACAAGTTATGTAACCTCTCTAGGTTTCAGTTAACTAATATAGCTATTATAAGAATTAAATGTTAATAGATATTAAGTATGTTAAGTATTTATAATCATGCTGGGGACATAGTAAGCACTTAACAAAAATGTTAGCTATTGCTATTATCCTCTAGTATTAATGTACCTTAACATATTCACCAGTGCTCTCACATTTCCTATTGGATATCGCCAGCCTCTCTTCATGAACTGTTACAGTTCAAGAGAAGTGAGAAATACAGATAGAACATAGTACCTGGCACATCCTTAAGTATGTAATAAATATTTGAGGAAGCAAAGAATATAGATTAACTTGAAGAAATCTGCAATTTTTCAGAGTTAGAATAATCTCAAAGAGATGATGGAAATGTGATGTTCCTTTCAAAGACTGAGGTCCTAAAGTGCATCTCAAAGAGATGATGGAAATGTGATGTTCCTTTCAAAGACTGAGGTCCTAAAGTGCATCTCAAAGAGATGATGGAAATGTGATGTTCCTTTCAAAGACTGAGGTCCTAAAGTGCATCTCAAAGAGATGATGGAAATGTGATGTTCCTTTCAAAGACTGAAGTCCTAAAGTGCATCTCAAAGAATATTTTGTATACAAATCAATTGCCAGCTAGTTTCTGTTATGAAGTATTTGATAGTAGTGTTAGGTTGTGATATAACAGATGGTATAATTTGGTTTAAACCATAACTCCTTGGAACATGGAAAATTAACACCCAAAGGATATACCACATTATGTTTCGCTAGCAATTATGTAAGGAAATATAATCTTATATTTACTATAACTAAAATAGTAACAAATTCACTTTTAATTTTTATAAATTCCCTAATATAAAACAAGGCAAATAATCAAAATAAGTGTAAAGTCTTACATGTACTAAACTAAACTTTTTTAGTATACATTTTTATTTTAGTACATATTTTTAGTTTTTTTCAGATTTTTGTAAGCTTAAAATATCTATTATAGCATCTGTTTTAGAACAAAAGTAATACAAATTCCTTTGTTGAAACAGCTTCATTATTGCCTAGGAAATCTCCTAAGAAAGGAACTTGAAATGCACTTGGTCCCATGCTTTCTTGTTTTCATTAACAACTGTCCTTTCTATATTTAAAAGTAAACTATCTTTTCTGGAATTCACTTTCTGTTTTGGATCAACCACTTTTCCAAACTAATCTCCTCATTTGTATCCTACTTTTCTAATAGTGGCATATGATGATTATATGTCTGCCCCAGCTGTTTCTAATTTAATGACTGGTCGTCTTTGGGAAATGACTTGGCAACTTTACTCTTTTGTTTAGGTAGAGGCAGAATGTTTTACTATATAATTACTCTATATTAAACAAAGTTTCCCCTGCTACATTATATGGATAAGACAAACAAACACATATTTTCACAATTGGGTAATGAGAGGGAAGAAAGCATTACAATTTAAACCTATGTCTATTCTGTGAAAGAAGAGAAGAGGTTTTACAATTCATCAAACACACACACATACACACACAGTGAGAACATAAAGAGAAGA
The DNA here is from genome assembly GCF_003031525.2 of Neophocaena asiaeorientalis asiaeorientalis. Taxonomy (NCBI): domain Eukaryota; kingdom Metazoa; phylum Chordata; class Mammalia; order Artiodactyla; family Phocoenidae; genus Neophocaena; species Neophocaena asiaeorientalis. The sequence continues at coordinate 447,107 of NW_020173388.1, forward strand.
TTTTTTTCCTTCTACCTAAATAATTTTTGAGTAGTTTTATCTATATTAACACTTGTAAATAATACCAAATGTCAAATGCTAAAATAGTGTGCTTTAATGATACGTGATTCTTTCTCTTTTTTAAAATATCAATCTATTCCAGTGTCATTCCAGTTATGTTTTATTTAATTAAGAAGTTAAGGCACTCTTAACATTCATCCCTAAAAGTACCATTTGGGTTGTAGAGCCAGTATATGTGTTATAAAAAGATTTAAGCTGTGGATCCATTTAAACGTAGCATATGTTACTAATTTTAGGGTTTTGATTTCCAACCAGAAACGGAACTATTACCTTTTTCTTCTTACTACAACTTCTGTGCTCCTTGCTTTCCCTGTGCTTCTTTCCCTTTAGGCATGTTGCTGGTATACACATGCATGCTGGATGGATAAGTCCAACTTCTCATAAATATTCTTTATACTACACAGCTGTAGGGAATATTTACCTTGTGAATTACTTCCTGGTAGCCTTATAGGAAAAGGGCTAGGAGGAATTGCCTCAAGTAAGTAGGTCTTACCTGACAAATAAAACCGTTGGCCCTTGAACAACACTGGTTTGAACTGAGAGGGTCCACGCATATGTGAATTATTTTCAATCAATACATTCTATAGTACTACAAGATCAGAGGTTGGTTGAGTTGCAGATGTAGGAACCATGGATAGGGAGTGTCGATTTTTAAATTATGACTGGATTCTTGACTGTGTGGGAGTCAGTGCCCTTAATCTCTACATTGTTCAGGGACCAGCTCTATCTTTCTTTTCTGTTTTTTTTTTTTCTTTAGATTAAAGTAGCTTCCTTTTGTAGCAACTTTTTGGATGCTTTTCTAAATATCTTGAAATTTCACTCAATAAAAGTAGATGACTTTTGCACAGATTTTTGAGAAGTAATGTCATGGTTATTTCTTTAGTTATTAAAAAAATATAAAAACTGTAATATTTTATTAGGTTAACCCATAACCCCTTCCACCAGTGGTCTTGAATGTATTTTGGCTTCATTGTAATGACCCAAATATGAAGGGTGAATAGAGTGCTGTATTGGTAAGATATGAAGTTTGGACTCATGTTTAGTAGACCAGTTTTCTTATTTACCTTCTCCAGAATAAAAATATTATTGCCTGTCATTGTTAACGAATTAAATTGGATAAAATATGAATTTTTATAGTATGAAATAGAGATTATGAAGACTAATCCCAGTGAATAACATCAAAAGCAAGATGTATGACCATAATTGGCAAAAACAACCACTACCCTAAAAGTTATAGTTGGCATGTTATGGTACTAAGATTATGAGACCTTCCATATTGTGTCCAGTTCAATTGCTGGTTTTATATTACCATAATCAGTAAAGTGCAAGACATTATCCTAGAACACATTGATTCATTTTTAGAATCTAAGGGGCTGGCCCAGGAGAACTTCCTCAGTGAAAATGTGAATTAGATGTGAAAAATACCTTCAAATTCTCTCATGAGGTGCTCAAATACACTCCTTAAAACAATATAGGGTAAGACAGGAATAAAGACACAGACCTACTAGAGAATGGACTTGAGGATATGGGGAGGGGGAAGGGTGAGCTGTGACAAAGCAAGAGAGAGGCATGGACATATATACACTACCAAATGTAAGGTGGGTAGCTAGTGTGGAAGCAGCTGCATAGCACAGGGAGATCAGCTCCGTGCTTTGTGACCGCCTGGAGGGTTGGGATAGGGAGGGTGAGAGGGAGGGAGACGCAAGAGGGAAGAGATATGGGAACATATGTATATGTATAACTGATTCACTTTGTTATAAAGCAGAAACTAATACACCATTGTAAAGCAATTATACCCCAATAAAGATGTTAAAAAATATATATAATATGGTAAGGACTTCTGATTCAAGATAGGCATCGGAGCACATGTTTAATGGCCCTCTTGAAAAATAACAGTGAAAGCAAAAAAAATATTAAGAGAATAAATATGGAGAAAAAAAAGAAGATAGAAGGGGAGGTGGTGCAGGGGGAGTGAAGGAGAAGGAGAAGGAGAGGAAAGGGAATACTCGGTTTCATTCAGAAACTGATAACTACCTTTACCACTATGTTGGCCAACCCTGCCTCATTGCCTTAGAGCTCTTTTTAGAGGGAAGACTATGTGTTGACATGTCCTGTTAATTTTCTGAATAGCAAAATCCAGGAAAGCTATCTAGAGGGGAAACAAGCCTGCACTACCGTAGAAGAAAACAAAACATTTCAAACTTTCAGCCTTTAATACAAGCAAGGATAAGATGAGCAAGGTCCAATAGATATTAACAGGAGTTCAAAAAGGACTCGACTGAGATCATGGGAAGTAAGATCAAATCAAAACAATAATAGAAAACAATCTTCTGGCTTGGATAAAGGTTTTGTACTTTACTTTGAAAGACTTTGTGAAATACTAAGTAATGGAAGTTGTAGAAAATCAAATAAAATCTTAATATTATAAAAATCAAAAGAAAATCCTAAAAATGAATAGAGGTAAAAAAGGAAACTAATATGAATCAGAAATCATCAACACTAGATGCTAAAAGACCATAAAGCAATGTTTATCAAGTTCTGTTGAATGATTTGAACCTAGAATATAGAGCCAGTCTCACTTTTTTTTAAGAATGAAGAAAAATAAAATTTCAGACTTGCCAGCTTTATCTAAAAGCATTTTCCATTTTTTTTCAAATTTAAGTTAATCAGACATATCTTGTAAAACATGCAAAGAATAGTAAATTAGAAATACAGGACTTAGAAAGCAATAAAATGAAATTAGAACAGTATATCAGGGAGCTTTTTGAAGAATGATTTCAGAAGAAATTATAAATATCTCATGAGCTTAATGAACAACAATCTGGAAGTACAAATAAGTAATACATTAAGGGAATTAGGGTATGTGAGTCTTCTGATATATTAAAATGTATATTTTGAGAAGGAAATCAAAACTTTGGGAAGAAATTTAGAATAAATAGTCATGGTGATTGATAGTGCTGTTTAGGTCAAATATATCCTTATTGATATTCTTCCTACTTCATCTGTCAATAACTGAAAGAAGGGTGTTGAAGTTTCCATCTATAATAATGGATTCATTTATTTCTCCTTGAAGATTTTTTTAGTTTTGTCTCACATATTTTAACACTCTGGTGTTAGGTGCATACACGTTTAGGATTGTTATTCTTTTTGGAGAATTGATGTCTTTATCATTTTGTAATCCCCCTTTTTATCCCTGAAAATTTTTCTTGCTCTTAAGTCTACTTTATCTAAAACTAATATAACTACTCTAGGTTATTTTTGATTGTTAGTTTCCTGTATCCCTTTACTTTTAAAATATCTGAATCTTAATAATTAAACTGGATTTCTTGTAGACAACATTCAGTTTTCTTAGTTTTTTAAATCCACTATGACAATCTGTCTTTCTTTGTATATGTGTACCATTTTTTTCTTCTCTTGTTTTTCTCCTCTTTCTGGTTTTACTTAAGCATTATGTTAGTTTGCTAGGGCTACTATAATAAAATACCAAAGACTGTGTGGCTTAAACTACAGAAATTTATTTTCTCACAGTTCTGGAGGCTAGAAGTACCAAGATTAAGATGTGGGCATGATTGGATTCTCCTGAGGTCTCTGTCCTTGGTCTGCAGATGGCCACCTTCATGCTGTTGTCCTCACATGGTCTTTCCTCTGTGAACTGGCATCCCTGGTGTCTTTTTCTGTGTCCAAATTTTCTCTTCTTATAAGGACAGCAGTCAGATTGGAAGAGGACCTTTCCTAACAGTGTCATTTTAACTTAATCATCTCTTTAAATGCCCTACCTCTAAATATAGTCACATTATGAGTTATTGGGATTTGTACTTCAATATATACATTTGGGGGGTCAAAATTCAGCCCATAACAAAAATATGTTTATATTTTCTTCCCTATATAGATAGAAATTATTCTTCAAAAATATTTTAGTGGTTGCTCTGGAGTTTAAAATGTATATTTAAAGTAATCTAATTTCACCTTCAAATAACACTATACTGCTTCACTTGAGTACAGGTAACTGACAACAAAGTTGTTATTACTTTGAATGAACCATTACATTTTAGATCAATTAATAAATCAAATAGACTTTATATTACCTTCAGTTGTTCCTTCTCTGATACTATTCCTTTCTTAATGAAAATCAAAATTTCTGGTGATATGATTTCCTTCTCCTTTAAAACATCTTTGATCATTGATTGTAGGGAAGATCTGCCTATGAAGAATACCTCAGCTTTTGTTTTTCTGAGAAAGTCTTTATTTCTCCTTCAGCGTTGAAGAAAAATCCTATTGTAAATAGGACTCTAGGTCAACAGTTTTTTCAACACTTTCAGTATTTCACTCCATTTTCTTCTTGCTTGCGTGGTTTGTGATGAGAAGTCTATAATTCTTATTTTTGTTCATCTGTAGGTGACCTTGTGTTTTGCAATGCACTTTCAGATACAACACCAAAGCACTATCTGAAAACAAAAAATGAAAAGTTGTACTTATTAAAATTTAAAAATTCTACTGTGTGCAATACTGTTAAAAGAATTACAAGACAAGACATAGAATGGAAGAAAGTATTTGAAAACATACATTTAATACTTGTCTCCACAGTATACAGAGAACTCTTAAAGCTCAACATTACAAAAACAGATGACACAATTTAAAAATTGGAAAAATTCTGAATAGACGTATAACCAAAGAAGATATGCAGGTGGTAAATAAACATATAAAAACCTACTCAACATTATTTATAATTAGAGAATCACAAATTAAAGCAACATGACATACCAATACGATGGCTAATATCAAACAAACTGATAATACCAATTGCTGGTGAGAATGCAGAGTAACAGAAACTTTCATTCATTAGTGGTAATTCTAAATGGTAAAGCCACTTTTGAAATACATTAATGGTTTCTTATAAAACTAAACAGTCTTACTACATGATTCAGTAATCACTCTCGTATATATTTATTTCAACCATTTGAAAATTTATGTACACATGAAAATCTATACATGAATATCAATATCAGCTTTATTCATAATTACCCAAAACTGGAAGCAACCAATAAGTCCTTCAATAAGTGAATGGATAAAAAAATCCCATTTACATGACATTCTGGTAATGGCAAAGCTAGAGAGTTGGTAAAAAGATTACTGGTTGCCAGTGGAAAGAGGTAAGGTTTAAATATGTGAAACACAGGAGAGTTTTTAGGGCAACAAAATTAATGGTACTGATTAATGGTCAAGTGGCACTATTTATTGTCAAAAGTTATACAACTTTAGACCATAACAAGTGAACCTTAATGTATAGAAATTTTAAAATTAATAAATTAGGATTTGGGGATATTCCAGTTTGGAAGAAGGTGACAACTGTCTAATCATTTTATTTAATTTTTTAAAAACTTTTATTTTTTTACTTTTATCTATTCTTTTTCAAATTATTTTTCCATTTAGTTTATTACAGAGTATTGAACAGAGTTCCCTGATATAAATTATTGAATAATTTAAAACATAAATAGGGCAAAATAAACAAATCTCTCACGCAGGAAAATTCCAAAAAACTTATGTGGCTATTCTGTCCTCAAGTTGGATAATATGACTTCACTATGAAGTTTCGTCTCCTTAAGAGAATTGAGTGGGGTGCCAGGTACAGAAGCAAAGTTAGACAAGAAGTTTCCTAAGAACTGCCACATAAGAACAAGTTCCAATTTCTGACTTAACAGAGGAAACCTTCAGGGATCACTGAAAGCTCTAAGCTTCTAATTCCCCACAGAGACCAGTCCTAATATGAAAGTCAGAACATTCCAAATTTAAGAAAGAAAGAAAGATCATTCCAGTATTTTCCCGGTAAATGCTTTACAAATGGATCCTCAAAGGAAAAGAATTGTACAAGTTTATTATAAATTTTATTAGTATCAGTACTATGTAAAATAAAATTTACAAATAAAGCTAAAATATGCAACACTCTTCATTGTAAATTCCATATAGCCAATGGATGTATATAGAAGGATATCATAGGATGCTTTTGTTGATTTTTGAAATATTCTTCTATCCATAGCCAATCTATGGTTGCATTTGATGAATAAATGTAGTTCTGATATTTTTTGTTTGTTGATATTTTTGTTTACATTAACAAAAATGGCAAAAGTGAAACAAAAAAGCATACATACATTGGAACTTCTCTCATTTTCCACTGAGTGCTTTGATTAATTAGATAATTGTTTTTGAATACTGGAAGTATCTCTCTTTTCTTTTTGGGGGGCTATTAATAATAACTGCAGACAGCATAAGTTTAGGTTTATTCTACATTATTAACATTTTCTATCATTTCTTAGTCTAAACAATTAACAAAATAGTAAGTTGAAATTTAAAATTTGTAATATTTGCTTATTTACATGGTTTAAATACACCCAGCCATGACCAAAGAGACAGCCTTCAATGCAGAACTGGGAAGGTATGAGTGGTTACACAGCATTGTATAACATTTAAAGCACACTATTACAACAGATGTAAATAATCTCAGGAACATAAATATTAATAAAATATGGAAATGAGAAGTTTTGAGTAATATTTATTTTTAATGTAATTTACTTAACTGTAAGTTTACAAGATTGGATTCTTAATAGTGATTCTGTTATAACTACCACCTATTAAATTGCTTGAAAAATATAAAGCTTCGCTCTCTCAAGCTGGCTCTCTCTTTACTGATTCAGTCAAACAAGTGTGTGAGGCTATTTGATTTTACTTTCAATTTTCTGTTAGAGTTTAGATCAATTTTATTATCTTATTCATTTTATTTCCAGAGTCCAAGTCAACATATCCTAAGCATTCTGCTTAAAATTCTCCCTTGCCTACTGGAACAATGAGCCTTCTCTTCACATCTAACTTTATTGCCTTTTTCTGCATCTAGCCTTATCATAATAAATTGGTAAAGAGTGTTCAAATTTCCTCAACCCAAACATAATTTGAACTCACCAAACATCTAGTGCATCCACCTTCCAGGACAAATGTTTAGCTTGGTATTGATAAAATGCAGCTTTTACTTATTTATCTTTTATTGAGTAAAATTAATATAACAAAATTAATCACTAAGCATTTTAAAGTGTATGTTTCAGTGTTGTTTAGTACAGTCACAGTGTTTGTAACCACTATGTTTTTATAGCTCCAAGATATTTTTATCACTCCATGAGGAAACCCTGTATCTGTTGAGCAGCCATTGACATTGTTCTCTTCCCCCAGCCTCTGGTAACCACTAGTTGGCTTTCTATCTCCATCAATTTACCTATTCTAAATATTTTATATAAATAAAACCATACAATATGTGAACTTTTGTGCCTGACATCTTTCACTGACTTTAAGGTTTTCAGGGTTTGTTGAGATTGCAGCATGTCTGTATTTAACTCTATTTTATGGCTGAATAATATTCCATTGCATGGATATACAACATTTTGTTTATCCATTCATCTGTTGATGGACATTTGTTTTTTTCCACTTTTTGGCTATTGTAAATAGTGCTGCTATAAACACTTGTGTACGATATTTGTTTGAATAAGTGTTTTCAATCCCCTTGGATATAAACTTAGGAGTAGAATTGTCGACTCCTATGGTAATTTTATGTTTAACATTTTGAAAAGCTGCCAAAATGTTTTCTACTGTAATCACACCATTTTATATACCCAAGAGCAGTGTACAAAGGTTTCAATTTCTCTACATCCTAATATTTATTTTCCATTTTTGTTTTGCTTTTAAATTATAGCCATCCTAGCCAGTGTGAAGGTTTTGGTTGCATTTTCCTAACCGCTAATGGTGTTGAACATCTTTCATGTGCTTGTTTGCAACTTATACATCTTCTTTGGGGTGCTGTCTATTCAAGTCCTATGCCTGATTTTTACTGGGTTGTTTGTTGTGCTGTGATAAGAGTTCTCTATACATTTTGTGTATTAGATTATTATCAGATTTGTGACTTGCTGATATTTTCATTCTTTTGGTTGTCTTTTTACTTTCTTAATAGTGTCATTTAAAACACAACTTTACTTTCCATTTTTATGAAGTCCAATTTGTCTATTTTTTCTCTTGCTGTGTGCACTTTGGTGTCATGTCTAAGAATATTTTGCTAAATTCTAGATCATGAAGATACACCTTTCCATTAAGGGCTTTATAGTTTTTTAGTTCTCACATTTATGTCTTTGATCAATTTGATCATTATGTAGTTTGATCCCTTGATCCCTTGATCATTATGTAGTTTCCTTCTTTGTCTCTTGTAATAGACTTTATTTTAAAGTCTACTTTTTTCTGATATGAGAATTGCTATTCCAGCATTCTTTTGATTTCCATTTGCATGGAATATCTTTTTCCATCCCCTCACTTTCAGTTTGTATGTGTCCCCAGGTGTGAAGTGGGTCTCTTGTAGACAGCATATATAGGGGTCTTGTTTTAGTATCCATGCAGCCAATCTGTGTCTTTTGTTGGAGCATTTAATCTATTTACATTTAAGGTAATTATTGATATGCCTGTTCCTATTACAGTTTTCTTAATTGTTTTGGGTTTGTTATTGTAGGTCTTTTCCTTCTCTTGTGCTTCCTGCCTAGAGAAGTTCCTTTAGCATTTGTTGTAAAGCTGGTTTGGTGCTGCTGAATTCTCTTAGCTTTTGCTTGTCTGTAAAGGTTTTAATTTCTCCATCAAATCTGAATGAGATCCTAGCTGAGTAGAGTAATCTTGGTTGTAGGTTTTTATCCTTCATCACTTTAAATATCTCCTGTACTCCCTTCTGCCTTGCAGAGTTTCTGCTGAAATATCAGCTGTTAACCTTATGGGGATTCCCTTGTGTGTTATTTGTTGTTTTTCCCTTGCTGCTTTTAATATTTTTTCTTTGTATTTAATTTCTGATAGCTTGATTAATATGTGTCTTGGCGTGTTTCTCCTTGGGTTTATGCTGTATGGGACTGTCTGTGCTTCCTGGACTTGATTAACTATTTCCTTTCCCATACTGGGGAAGTTCTCAACTATAATGTCTTCAAATATTTTCTCAGTCCCTTTCTTTTTCTCTTCTTCTTCTGGGACCCCTATAATTTGAATGTTGGTGCGTTTAATGTTGTCCCAGAGGTCTCTGAGACTGTCCTCATTTCTTTTCACTCTTTTCTCTTTATTCTGCTCTGCAGCAGTTATTTCCAACTTTTTATCTTCCAGGTCACTTATCCGTTCTTCTGCCTCAATTATTCTGCTATTGATCCCTCTCGAGAATTTTTAATTGCATTTATTGTGTTGTTCATCACTGTTTGTTTGCTCTTTCATTCTTCTATGTCTTTGTTAAACGTTTCTTGTATTTTCTCCATTCTATTTCCAAGATTTTGGATCATCTTTACTGTCATTATTCTGAATTCTTTTTCCGGTAGACTGCCTATTTCCTCTTCATTTGTTAGGTCTGGTGGGTTTTTATCTTGCTCCTTCATCTGCTGTGTGTTTTTCTGTCTTCTCATTTTGCTTATCTTACTGTGTTTGGGGTCTCCTTTTTGCAGGCTGCAGGTTCATAGTTTCTGTTGTTTTTGGTGTCTGTGGCTAAGGTTGGTTCAGTGGGTTGTGTAGGCTTCCTGGTGGAGGGGACTAGTGCCTGTGTTCTGCAGGATGATGCTGGACGTTGTCTTTCTGGTGGGCAGGTCCACGTCTGGTGGTGTGTTTTGGGGTCTGTGAACTTATTATGATTTTAGGCAGCCTTTGTGCTAATGGATGGGGTTGTGTTCCTGTCTCGCTAGTTGTTTGGCAAAGGGTGTCCAGCACTGTAGCTTGCTGTTCGTTGAGTGGAGCTGGTTCTTGGTGTTGAGATGGAGATCTCTGGGAGATTTTCACCGTTTGATATTATGTGGAGCTGGGTGGTCTCTTGTGGAGCAGTGTCCTGAACTTCACTCTGCCACCTCAGAGGCACAGCCCTGATGCCTTGCTGAAGCATCCAGAGCCTGTCATCCACATGGCTCAGAATAAAAGGGAGAAAAAGAGAAGGAAAGAAAGAAGAAGATAAAATAAAATAAAGTAAAATAAAATAAACTTACTGAAATAAAAAATAAGTATTCAGCAAAATTTTTTAAAGTAAGAGAACTCCCCCCAAAAAACAAAAAAAAAAAACGGACAGACAGAAGCCTAGGACAAATGGTAAAAGCAAAGCTATACAGACAAAATCACACACAGAAGCATACACATACACACTCACAAAAAGAGAAAAAGGGGGGGAAAATGTATATATCATTGCTCCCAAAGTCCACCTCCTCAATTTGGGATGATTCGTTGCCTATTCAGGTATTCCACAGATGCAGGGTACATGATGTTGACTATGGAGATTTAATCCGCTGCTCCAGAGGCTGCTGGGAGAGATTTCCCTTTCTCTTCTTTGTTCGCACAGCTCCCGGGGTTCAGCTTTGGATTTAGACTCGCCTCTGCATGTAGGTTGCCTGAGGGCATCTGTTCTTCGCTCAGATAGGACGGGGTTAAAGGAGCCGCTGATTCGGGAGCTCTGGCTCACTCAGGCCAGGGGGGAGGGCGGGGCATGGAGTGCGGGGCGGGCCTGTGGCGGCAGAAGCTGACGTGACGTTGCACCAGCCTGAGGCGCGCCGTGCGTTCTCCCGGGGAAGTTGTCCCTGGATCCCGTGACCCTGGCCGTGGCGGGCTGCACAGCCTCCCCGAAGGGGAAGTGAGCATAGTGCCTTGTGCTCGCACACAGGCTTCTTGGTGGCGGCAGCAGCAGCCTTAGCGTCTCCTGCCCGTCTCTGGGGTCTGCGCTTTTAGCCGTGGCTCGCGCCCGTCTCTGGAGCTGCTTTAAGCTGCGCTCTTAATCCCGTCTCTTCACGCACCAGGAAACAAAGAGGCAAGAAAAAGGTCTCTTGCCTCCTCAGCAGCTCCAGACCCTTTCCCGGACTCCCTCCCGGCTGGCTGTTGCGCACTAGCCCCTTCAGGCTGTGTTCACGCCACCAGTCCTCTCCCTGGGATCCGACTGAAGCACGAGCCTCAGCTCCCAGCCCCCACCCGTCCTGGCAGGTGAGCAGACAAGCCTCTTGGGCTGGTGAGTGGATTCGGCACCGATCCTCAGTGCGGGAATCTCTCCGCTTTTCCCTCTGCACCCCTGTTGCTGCACTCTCCTCTGTGGCTCTGAAGCTTCCCCCCTTTGCCACCCACGGACTCTGCTCTTCCTAGTGTGTGGACACCTTTCCTCCTTCACAGCTCCCTCCCACTGGTGCGGGTCCCGTCCCTATTCTTTGTCTCTGTGTTTTCTTTTTTCTTTTACCCTACCCAGGTAAGTGGGGAGTTTCTTGCCTTTTGGGAGGTCTGAGGTCTTCTGCCAGCGTTCAGTAGGTGTCCTGTAGGAGTTGTTCCACATGTAGAGGGGAGGAAGGTGATCTCCGCGTCTTACTCTTCCGCCATCTTGAAGCTCCTCCTAGGTTTTTTTTTTTTTAATATAAGCACTTATAGCTCTAAATTCCAAATGAACTCTGCTTTCACTGCATCCCAAAAGTTTTTTTGTGTTGCATTTTTATTTTATTTGTACTAATGTATTTTCTAATCTCCCTTGTAATTTTTTCTTTGACCCATTGGTTTACGATGGTGAACCAAGTGTATCCCAAGCTTGTTCCAAGTGTTATTCCTTGCCTAAGACTGCTGTAATTAATATCTGTTAAGTTTAAATGCTTCTGACAAAAACCACAGGGGAAGTCATCCCAGCCTAGGTAGTGATTCAAGTTAGGTGAAACAAATGCTATGTACTTGTCCTTGAGGGAGATGCCAGATATATGGAGACCCACAGCAACAGTCCTTTGAGAATAAGGTTCATACTGCTTTCTCTGGTTCTACCAAATCTGCATTTGAAGTGCAGCTGCTGATGTTTAAGTTTTGAGGAACCTCCATATTGTTTTCCATAGTGGCCTTACCAATTTACCAACAGTACATAAGAGTTCCCTTTTCTCTACATCTTTGCCAACACTTGTTATCTCTTGCCTTTTTGATGATAGTCATTCTATAACATGTGTGATATCTCATTGTGGTTTTGGTTTGCATATTCCTGATGGTTAGTGATGTTGAGCACCTCTTCATATCTATTAACCATCTGTATGTATGTCATCTTTGGAAAAATGTCTATTCAGGTCTGCAGCCCATTTTAAATCCGTTTATTTATATATTTATTTTGGTTATTGAATTGTATGAGTTCCTTATATATCCTGGCTATTAACCCTTCATCACATATATGATTTGCAAATATTTTATCCCATTTCAAAAGTTGCCTTTTCATCTCATTAGTTGCATTTGGGGAGGGAGGAGTGGGATTTGCTCCTCTGCTGTTTTCAGTGACATCACTCTTAAAATGCTACTTTTATAGCAGTTGTCAATATTGAATCTAAGTTCTCAGTTTGCTTGATTTCCACTGATTTGTCTCCCCTCTCTCTCCCTCTCCCTCTCTCTCTTTCTCTCTGTTTCTTTCATTCAGTTATGGGTCTGGAAAGCAAATAACACATTATTTTAGTTCATTTACAAAGGAACTATTCAAAAGTCAAAATGTAAAACAATTGGGAAAGAAATCTTTGAGAGCTATATTTATATTTTGAGGAATATGACCTAGGCACAAATAAATGCACAGGATAAGCCAAATGCAAGGATACAGCCAGAAAGTGTGAAAGTAAATTACTTCTAAAATTATTCAACAGCCTGGAATGTAACTTTAGTCTTCTCTCCCTGCAAATGGGGATATAAGATAGTTAATTTTTGAGGCAAACAAATCACTTTAATTGAACACAGTTTTCATTTTAAAACAAGTTGTAGAGCTTAGGGCTAAAGTCCTCCAGAGAAAATAGCCCTATAATTTATATCTGTACCGCTCGAACTCAAAGCAGTTTGTGAGGTTGCATATGAATAATGCAGGGTGAGAACAGCGCAGGAGGAAACCATTGAAAGAAAGTAAATGAAGTTCCTTTAAAATGGAATATATAGGAAACTATTAAATTTGAATTATTCACCAACATTAGTGATATTACAGGAATAACCATAGATCAGTGAATATTTCAGTTTTTAAGATGGGGTCATGCTATTCCTTTTAGATATTAAAAAAAAAATAATCCCAGACACCAAGAATGGTAAAAAGAATGAGAAGTGCGTTAGAGCCAATGAATATGCACGTATGTGCTGGAGTTCATATGAAAAGAAGGGAAGAGTGGCCTGTTGAACTCTGACACACAGGGGTAGCTGTTGACTCAAGATCCACAGGGGCAGTTTGTGCCAGCTTGAGAGGATGTCAAATGATCAGCAGAAAATGCACCTTTTAGATATGCTTTAACTATTGCTGCTTCTAATGTTAAGCTATATGTTTTGGAGAAATTCCAAGCATCCAAGTAGTATCTCTGTTCCTTTAATGTGGAAAAATAATGCATGTTGTTTCTTTTTTCTTTTACATAATCGTAAATGCTATAGTGTTAAGGAGTTTAATATGTAATTATTTCAAGAGAGTCAAATTAGAAAGTAAAAAGGTAGATTGTTCCATAATGTGGTAATAACTGTACACTTATCATACAAGGTGTTTGCTATTTACTCCATTAAAATCAAATACAAAACCTTATCAATTTTAATATCAATGAATCCTGTTTAATGTTGCATATTATTTTTAGCCTTAGGCAGTTTCTTACATACCTACTATGTGTACTGACACTGCTTTAGTGTCACTGAGTTGAAAAGTCATCTTGTCTATAGGAGTCAGAAATCAATAGTCATTTAAAGTTAATAGTATAGGAATTCTAAATGATCTGGGAAGACCGCCAGCTGACCAATATGAAAGTAAATGACTAGACTCGGTATTTGTATGGACATGTTTTGTAAGGAGTTTTGGAGACAGCCTCAAACCATCCAGTTTATCTGAATACTTCTAGAAATCAATTACTACTGAGAGGCCTTAATGTTACATGGTTGAAAAAATACAACTGTAAAAAAATTATATTCCTTTGAGCAGTATCATAAAGATAATATGAATTTGTATAATGCAAGTTAAATGATAGAGTGAAATGAAAATTATTCAACTCCCTCAACTCGATGGTGCCTTAATATTCACACCAAACCAATATGTGATTTCCAGATTCCATTGCATACTCCTGATCAATAAAAATAAACAAAATTCTTTCATTTTGAATATACACGTCTGGTCTGTTACGGTAGCTAATTTGATTTGGCTGCTTTTAGCATCAACTTTGACTTCAGGCCTGCCTTGGGATTGGCTAATGTTTGGTTAGCATTCTGTATGAGAACTTCTTTCTCATGTTCATGTTTTCAGGTCTCTATATATGTCATGGTTCACCCTGCAAATTCTCTAGAAACTGTATTTTGTTGACCTGGACCTGGACATTTAGAGGTGGCGGGAAGTAGGGATAGGATGTTAGGAGGAATTTTTAGAGACCAAAAGGACTATTCTATTTCAGGGCCTCCTAGAATGCTTTCTGATGATCTGAGAGGATTCAGAATTCTTTTAGACCAGTTACAAAGACCTTCTCAAATGTTTTAAATATTCTTTAAGCACCCAGTTTTTCTGAAAGTAACTTCAGTGCTCTGATAATTCCCATTAAAATGAATGCCTCACATCTTTCTTTGTCCAGTAATACCTCTTAATAGGCCACCTGAGAGATATGGAAGTTACAGAGAATAATATTTTTACTCAAATTTCATCAGTTTGATATTAGCATTAAAGCAAAACTCTGGTAATCCAATTGGTTTTAGTACAGCTGTTTATCCTGGCAATTCCCTATTAGTTCTGTTTCCTATTATGTTAAGGTGCAAGGAATATGTTTAAGGATAACAGTCTGGGAGTATATTTATAATATTTTTTCTACTTAGGCATAAAATTAGATTTTTTAAATAGGTAAGATTCTGCATATATGATAGAATATACATTAAATGATAATCTTTAGTGTGTATAGTGTGGAGAAGACATCTTTATGTACAAAACATTATCTATTAGAGTGGAAATTAAATTTATAAAATCACCTTCAAAAAATATATAATCAGGCTTCCCTGGTGACGCAGTGGTTGAGAATCTGCCTGCCAATGCAGGGAACACGGGTTTGAGCCCTGGTCTGGGAAGATCCCACATGCCGCTGAGCAACTGGGCCCGTGAGCCCCAACTACTGAGCCTGCGCGTCTGGAGCCTGTGCTCTGCAACAAGAGAGGCCGCGACAGTGAGAGGCCCGTGCACTGCGATGAAGAGTGGCCCCTGCTTGCCACAACTGGAGAAAGCCCTTGCACAGAAACGAAAACCCAACACAGCCAAATATAAATTAATTAATTAAAATATATATATATAATCTGTGATATTTGAATGTGCTTTAAAATTAAGAACCCAGACATAAGAGCCAGATTGTCTTAGTTTAAATTCCAGCTCCACAACATATTAACTTTTTAATCCTGTGAAAATCACCAAATATCTGTAAAATGTGATAATCATTATATTTAACCTTGGAGTTTCCGTTGAGATGAAACAAAATGATCAGAGGTTATCACTGTGCACAGAACATAAGTACTCAAGAAATAGTAGATTTTAGCATTAGCTTCTGTCATTTCTGGTATTGAAAATATATGACAATACTTTAAATTTTCAACAAGAATACTAATTTCCTAAATACTCTGTTGGAAATTACTGAAAAGTTCTACCTACATTGTAATCAATCTTCTTTATTTTATTGATTGTAACCCTGCTGTCTGTTATCAACTGTGGCCTCAATAATGCTACACAGCATAACTGCTCAAAATTGAGTGACTTAAAACAGCTGTCATTTATTCTCTCTCACACATCTGCTGTTCACCTGTGCGTCAGCTCATCTTGCTCGGAATCATCTGGGCAGCCCTGCTTTATGCTGGGGGTCAACTGGCCATGGCTCTTCACTGTAAGTTGGTCTTAGGTCTGCTCAATGTGAATATATCCTGTGGCCCAAGATGGAAGGGGCCAAACAGTCACAAGTGCCTCACTGCACAAACACATCTCAAACTTTTGTTTGTATCACATTTGTTAATATCCCACTGGCTAAAGCAAGCATGTTGACAAGCCCAATATAAGGAGGCAGGGAACTACACTTTTATGAAGCTAAGGAGGGCAGTGAATATCTTTGAACAATGTTCTAATCTACTATACTCTCTTAATTTGAAAACTATATAATAGATCCATAAAATTTTGAACATTTAAAAAATAAGTGTGCGTAACTAATACTATTACTTGAATCTTTATGAATCCCTAAATTTTACAATCATTATCTCATAAATGTTTACATCAGTCCTTCCAGGAAAGTGAGATAAAGCTGTATACTTTTTCTTTATAATATTTAATAAATATTAGGAAAGAAAACTTAGGATCTTTATTAGTGTGCTCAGGCTGCCATGACAAAATACAATAGACTTGGTGGCTTAAGCAAAAAAGATTTGTTTTCTTACAGTTCTAGAGGCTGTAAGTCCAAGATTAAAGAGTTGGCAGAGTTGGTTTCTTCCGATTCCTCTCTCTTTGGCTTTCAGATGGTTATCTCTCTGAGTGCACATGTTACTGGTGTCTGTGTGTGTGTGTCCAAACTGCCTCTTTTTATAAAGACACCAGTCATATTGGATTGGAGTCCACCCTAAAATGAACAAAAACTTCATTTGAACTTAATCACCTCTTTAAAGACCTTATTTCTAAATATAATTACATTCGGAGGTATTGGGGGTTAGGATTTCACTCAACATCAGTGTGGAGGGGGGACACAATTCATTCCATGAAAGAATGTAACAAAATGGTTTTAAGATGTCGGGAAATTTAATTATTTACTTATTCATTTATTTATACATTCATTTGTTTATAATTGTTTTTCTTTTTTATTGACATATATTTGATTTACAATATTGTGATAGTTTCTGGTTGAGTTTCTTTTCCATTATGGTTGATTACAGGATATTGAATATAGTTCCCTGTGCTATACAGTAAGACCTTGTTGTTTATCCATTCTATACATAATAGTTTGCATCTGCTAGTCCCAAACTCTCAACTCAACCCTTCCCACTCCCCCTCCTAAGATGTCACAAAATTTAAAAGGTTGATCCTTTTTGTTTAATAGTAAACAAGCTGAGATTAAGACAAATATATATATCCTAAATATCAGAGCAGTGAAGAGCCATGATGGTGTTGAGATTGGGACTCAGAGTTATGTTTTAGTCAAAATTCTATCACTAGTTAGCAGATTTGTGCTGATTCATGTAATCAGATTTTTCTAAAGTATAAATGAATGCCATTAAAAGTGACCTAGAAAATTTGGGGGAGGTGCTTTCTTATTAGAGCACAGACATTTTTGTGTATTATATACTGGAAAAAATGTCTTAATATTAGGGAATTACCTAAATGTCTCCTTTGAGACAGGCTGTTTACACCACTGGTAATTGTTTTCAAAGATTATTAATGTACTTTTTCCTAGTTTCCAAAGATTTCTGAACAATAAAATTAGTGGTTGCAATTTTTTTTTTTTTAAAGAAGATGTTGGGGGTAGGAGTTTATTAATTTATTTTATTTATTTTTGCTATGTTGGGTCTTCGTTTCTGTGCGAGGGCTTTCTCTAGTTGTGGCAAGCGGTGGCCACTCTTCTTCGCGGTGCGCGGGCCTCTCACTGTCGTGGCCTCTTTTGTTGCGGATCACAGGCTCCAGACGCGCAGGCTCAGTAGTTGTGGCTCACGGGCCTAGTTGCTCCGCAGCATGTGGGATTTTCTCAGACCAGGGCTCGAACCCGTGTCCCCTGCATTAGCAGGCAGATTCTCAACCACTTTGCCACCAGGGAAGCCCGTGGTTGCAATTTTTTAAATAAAATAAACAAACACAAAGTAAAATAGTCTTGTTTCAGGTTTTTCCCTTTTTCCCTAAAGTAATAACGTTTTTTTTTCTCTTTGAACTGTCTCATTTATTATCCATTTTCTGAATCTAATGTTTTAAATGTGTAACTGAATCAGTTTTTACTCAGACAGTGATCTCTAGGGCTGACCAAAAATGTCTCATCATACAACATATGCCTAACTCTCTGTCATTCTGAATTTTTTCCCCAAGATTTGGCATATTTTCAAATTTAACCACTCATTAAACCTATGGGTTTTTCTCTCTCATTCTTTTTCTGAATGGAAGACTCGAGTTTCCAGATCTTTTCCATACACACGTCACACAAATAATAGATTTTCTCTCCCTTCCTCTACTCTTCTTTCCTACCTTCCTCTCACCCCCTTTCTCTCCCTCCCTCCCACTCTTGTTTCTCTCTCTCTTTCTCTTTACTCTCTTTTCCCTCCCTCCTTATCTCCCTTCCTCTCTCTTTCTTGTCTTTCTTCTCTCTGTCTCTACATAATCTTCCTCAATTTAAAATGGGATTAAGTCCCAATAAATCCATTGTAAGCTGAAAATATCAGTTGAAAATGCATTTAATACACCTAAAGTACCGAACATCATGGCTTAGCCTAGCCTACCTTGAACATGCTCAAAACACTTAGATTAGCCTACAGCTGGGGAAAATCATCTTAACACAAAACCAATTTTATAATAAAATGTTGAATATCTCATGTAATATATGGAATACTATACTGAAAATGAAAAGCAGAATAGGTGTATTGGTACAGAATGACTGTGAGTATATCTGTTGTTTATGCTTGTCATCGTGTGGCTGACTGAGAGCTGAAGCTCACTGCTGCTGTCCAGCATCATAGGGAGAGAGTATTGTACTGTGTATTGCTAGCCTGGGAAAAGATCAACATTTAACATCTGAAGCACAGTTTCTACTGAATAAATATCACTTTCACACCGTCACAAACTCAAAACTTCATAAATCACATCACTAACTTGAGGACCATGTGTATACATTCTAATGGACAATCAAGAGACCTCTGAAATGTAAGAAGGCAGAAAAGGGAATAAAAAAGTTTAAGACCAGAAATTAGATTTTAATATCATTACTTATTGAGATTATAATATGGGATAACTTCTTTGTCATAAGTTCCATTTGAAAGAAACATTCCTGTAAAGCTATTCAGTATAATATTTTAAATACTTGAGAGTCAACATTACGTACTTTAGCGAATGATTTAAAAAATAATTGACATAAAGTAACCCTGGTTTTAGACTTTTGAGGAATTATAATAATCATATTTTTTTCTCTGTGTATAAGATATCTCTTATTAGATTTCCCAAGGTTAAACGTTAAGCTACAAGATGATAAAGTATTTCTAGCTTTGTAGAATATTTGATATTGGAGGTAATAAATTAACATAAATGAAGTTCTTACAGTGTGATATCCTTCCCACATATTCCCACATATTCTTGGTTTTACATCACCTATTCTTAACAAAGCAAAACTGAAGCAGCAGGGAGAGAAGAAGCACATTTGGATATACACTTATATACCACTCACCAAGAGATAAACATCCTAAATTCTAAAGTTTTTGCTCATTTGATATGTCTACAAAATGGCTACCATATATTTGGGCATTGATTGATTATTAAAAGATTTATTGTCAGTTTGAAACTTTATTGACTGTTTCTACTCTCCCATTAATAATGGCTCCATGTATGAAAGACTAAACAGATTTATAACTCAGACTCAGAAAGTCTGATAAGAAAACTCAGATGAGGATTCTGTTAATTTATTCTAGATTCTTTGTTATTTTCAGGCTAAAACAAAAATAAATAAATAAAATTAGTCTTCTCGGAATTGAAAACTTTTTTTCTTCTGTATTAAAGTTCATTTCCATTAAAAAAAATTCAGTGGCTTACGCATACATAGTCTTATATAGCTGACACAGGTCATGTGGCTTCTCTGGGTCACTGTCATGTACACAATGACTTACCAACCTAGAGGTCTTTCATTTGTTTGTTCCATTGTCCCGTAGGGGCTACATGGCATATCCTGGAGGATACCCTCCATCAGGGTGACTGAGGAGCCGAAGAAACACATTAGACTCTTCAGGATCTTTGGGATGCCAGGCCTAGAGGTAATATAATGCTTTTTCCAACATTCTCTTGGCAAGATATTAGTCACAGAACCTAATTATTTGCAACAGAAGCTGGCAAATGGAAAGGAGCACGTACTAAGTTTCAATAATCATCACTGCCATAGCTTCTAGTTTTGGCAAGTAAGAAAGCAACAAAAATGTGTAATGAAGATTGAGGTTGAAAAGATTAATGTTGTTTATTAAGTGCTCTAGTATGTCAATAGAGACAGAAGTGACTGTTTTTTAGAGCTAGGGAGAGTCTTAGCTTTCAGCTAGACCCAGTTCCTTATAATAAAAGGAGTAAATTGATGTCCACTCACTTATTTCTTCCTTCTTTCATCTAATATTTATTTACTTAATGCATCATGTGAGCTAGGCCCTCTGTTTACACATGGAGAATGAGATACCATTTCTGCTTTAAACAAGTTCAGAGACTTTGAGGAGTATTGTGAATTAAATGTACCAGTAGATGCGTGCACAGGGTGCTCTGGAAGCAGAGAAGAAAGAGCACCCTCTATATGAAGAATGGGATTTGGAGAGTTGGGAGATGAAAGAAGCATGTTCATGCAGAGTCAGTAGGGTGAGTTAAGCCAACTGGGTTAAACTGGACAAAAGAAAGGAAAACCCATATTAAGGCATAGGAGAACTTGGAATAAACTGGGAAAGGCAAATATTTTACAAAGTCACTTTGAGTCAAGCAAAGTGATTTGATTAGGCTCCAGGACTCACTTACTTTGTAACCTAAACTTTAATGGTGGTCTCTAGAGTTCCAGCCCTTTTCTCTTTCTTCCTTGGAAGGAAAACATGTAGATGGGTTAAAAGCCTCTGGTGTGGGACTGGTATAAATCCTGCATTCCAGTTTTAACTGTTGTAAGGAGTTATTCGTTGAATCCTTAGGTTACATACCTTAGTTCTTGGTTCACAATAAGCATTTGATAATTATTTGCACACATTTTTATGTATTTAAGTATATAAGATATTAATTATATTTTATTATGGCTTAATGTTAAAATTCATAAAAGGGATTCCATGTTCAATTTATTTCTTATTGCAAAAGGAAAAAATAACTAATTCACACCCATTACATGTGGGTTATGTAGTTTATTGGTTAAAAAAGCTTTGGTTGTTCAGCCCCATAGTTCCTTTGACAGTTTGTCCAAATGGTCAAAGTATCGTAAGCCTATTAAGTACAATTCACTATATTTGGCATAAATGTCATAAAATGGAACTTTTCAAAAACACTTATTGAGATTTTAGAGAAGCAATATTTTTTTCTTAGTGATCAAGACTTAAGGATATGTTGAAATCTATTGTTTGGTTATGCCATTGATTACACCTTGGTTACACATGCATGGTCTCTTCATAGATTATAGCATATGAGACTATTAAATAAGAGTCAAGAGAGGCATTTCCAGAAGTCAAACTGCAGTGGAACATCAACAGTGAATGCATAAGGAGTAGAAATCTCTAGGGAGAAGATGGTCTGTACAGACAACTTTGATTCTGAATTCTGACTGTGCTATATATTATTTTGTACTCTTGTATTTGTTACTTATAGTTTGATACTAATTTTCGTCATCTTAGAAACAGGGCTAATAATCCATCCTATGTGACGTTTTTATAAAAAAATCCAATGAATGATTTCTGCATTTCATTTCTTCTAAGTACATATATTTAACATTATGACATTTATAAAATTGGAATCAGTCCTACATAGATAGCATGTCATAGTTTAATTGGTGGTATTTATTTTTCTTTCTTAGGGGTACATAAAAGAATAATGTGTCTTTCAATTGATGGATTTGATGAGATAGAGATATGTAGCTCACCCTAGTGCTTAATCAGTTTTATTTTCCTTTTCTTTTTCTTTTTTCCTCATGTCACAAATTATTTAGTTATAAAAGTATGTCGAAGAGCCTGTGCAAATAAAGTAAATGGGTAATCAGAAAAATTACCCAGATAATTTTCTAAGAATAAAATTGTAGAAAAATTAAGCTATGCAGCAGGGATGTTTGAATTTATATTAAAAAGACAGTGTTTATATTAATATAGTTTTTTATGTAAGGGAGATAGTATCAGTTATAACCTCCCTGAGGGAATGAAATTGTAAAGGAAGTTAAAAGGTTCCTTGACCTTCTCAGGGAAGATTCATACTGTGTCTCTATGATCGGACTTCTTTTCTCAGCTGGTGTGTGTGTGTGTGTGTGTGTGATACCATAAAACTATAGGCCAAAACCTAATTTCCCAACATCTAAGACATTGTACTTTCTGTGATTTTAAGAGAATTCTTGAAACTATCAAGTAACTGTATAAGAAGACAAAAGCCACTTTTCGTATAAGTTTAAAAATATGTCAGAATGGAGTTATTTTCCAACTCTTTTAAAATATTTGAATTAGAGACTGCTTTATTTAAAGAAAAGTTACTTAGTAATCTAATATTTAACACAGATGAAAACAGAGCTGCTCACATTCAAAAAGATGGTGTGATCCAATGTCATCTCGTAGGTCCCTCCCTTACACTCTTTCTACCAGGAGGAACACTGGGGGAGCTAGGTCTTTGGAACAGCCAGAGCACAGTTTGCAAACTACTTCCACAAAGTATAGGGGTGTAGAACATGAGAGGGCTAACATCTAAAAGTGGAATTCTGTATTGGAATTTGGAAACAGCGTGAGAATGGCTTTAATAATTTTTCTTTATTTTTTAAAGGGTGATTTCATCTAATTTCAATAAAGATTTTTTAAAGTGTATACATTCAGAAAAAAATACAAGATGTGAAACTGTTTGAGTTTGTACCAGTTCAAAGAGTTGTTATTGATTGCTCATTCACTATAAATGGAGCTGTACTCTGATTCAGAAGAAAATATTGTGACCCTGCAGCTCAATAATAAAACAAATAACAACAAAAGAACAAGAAAAATAATTTAATGTCAGACTATACTCTGATAAAGTTGATGATGCTGAAACTCTCCCTGCTCTTTAATTGAAGGATGGTATTAATTCTTTGAAACCTTAAAGGCAAAAATCCATTACAGACTGAATAGATAGTAATACTCTCTCGAAAGTATTAGTTGCAGTGCCTCCATATGAAGAATACTTATTTTTTTAAATAAATAATTTATTTTAGTGGTGAGATTCCCTTGTAAAACAATAACCAATACATATTAAACTCTAACAGAAAATATTTTAACTGGATTTTTATTTTTCATTGGTACACGTCATGCTACATACAATTAGTTCCTTTCTTTTCCTTCTGTCTGCAATTTACGATAATTAACAATATCATTTTGCAATGATAACAATATCATTTTGCAATATCATTAACAATCTTGTAGGTGTCTACTAACATTATTCAACATCCACCTTTCATGTATAAAAGGACATATTGTATTCAATACCTTTTATTTAACACTGAGCATACCAAAACAGGGGAAAAATTGCAACTGTGTTGAAAACTGGACTAGTGACACCCAGAATAATGAAAGTTTTCATAAAGATTGTTTAATGCCTATGATTCAGCACTTTTTTTGAAAATAAAATATGAAGTATTAATTTTGTGAAAGTAGTATTTGATCTATATCAAACAATATGATACAGTATACATATACATATATAAATATATGTAAACATATATAAACAGATACATATAAATAACTTAAAACTACATATGCTATCTGGAGATATTTTTAATTAGAAAATTATCTAACTTTCATATAACCTTTATATTTTTTAATGGAAGCATATTTTTTGTTTATTTTAATTTTTATTATAACAAAAACAAATTAATAGACATGTACATACATGTACACGTATAGCAAAAGATAAATATTCTACTTATTAATCTTAGAAATTTTCAGATATATGATAATACATGGCACAGTAACAGAGTTAGCAATATATTTCCTTACTATAATATTAGTTGAAAACTTATAAGAATACAGTTTTTATTAAAAACATAAATAATTTCACAAAAGTAATTTCACATCTATATTTAGTACTGTTAAATTAACTACTATTAAAATCAGTAATTTAAGTATTTACATGCTGTCTACCACAGTACTATACTTCAGTTAAAAAATCCACATTAATTGGTTCTAAAATATTGCATTACAGGAAGGTAGTACTTTCAAACACAATTTTCCTGGAATGAAGAGCAGGGCAGCTCTTTTTCGCTGTTGATAATTTTATTATTATCCTTGTATTCCATAATCAATTTCTCCCTTAATCACATTCTTGTAGAGAAGCCATCTTAAGTTAGGGCAGAACAGTCTTTGTTATACCTCCATTTACCTAGAAAAGTGTTAGTAGCAACTTTCTATTCTTAGAATATGCTTGAAGAGGTCATTAAAATGAAATGCATTGAATCACACTGAAGAGCTCAGAGAAACATTAAGGGTTGTATGCTGCCTACCTAAATCTAGATCAAGAATAACCACTTTAAGTGTTTCCCAAGTAGCATTTACTAATACATGAAATTTTGGGATTAAAGTACATCGTGATGGCACCTGATATCTGACTTCTAGCCTTCAGAACTGTGAGATTTCTGTTGTTTAAGCCACAAGTCTGTGGTATTTTTTTATGGTAGCCCGAGCAAACTAAGAAAAAGGGTTATATGGAGTAATAATTAAGACAGTCATGTATTCAATTAAGAACTCACTTGCTATCTCACATTAGAACAACGACTCCTCCAAGTGTTTACTGATTATTTATTTACACTAGAGAACTAATAAAAGAACTAACTTAGATCATTAAACATGCACAGAGACACTTGCATACAATAATTTTATGTTATAACTGAGCAAAGATTCGGCTCAAAGTTAAATGTCAGAATGCATATTAAAATATAAAATGATATTCTCAATTTCTTTACAGTTTATATGTATTTATAACTCAGCTTCTCCTCATATTGAAATCTTTAAAGGAGAAATTCAAAATATAGTTTCTCTCTGAAACTCACATTGAAATACAGCATCAAAGACATAATGCCATTTAATTTAACCTGTAAATGTAACTTAAAGTCCCATTTACAAATAATTAGGGAAATTTTATTTTTACATTAAAATAAGTATTTCAGCATCAAGGAAGAAATGTTCTTCTAAAATAATGCATGAATTAAATATGTTTAGCTGTGTGGTTGACTTAGTTGGGATGACTTGCAGGAAATATAGTAGGCATGAAAGCAATTCATTAAGAGGTGAACAAAACAAACTTTACAAAATGAATTGCCCTTCTCAATGGCAGCAATATAAGGGAAACAAGAGTGAAAAATGTGTAAGAACAATTTAGGAAATTAGGAATAATATATACCCAATGTGGGCTCTACATTTTCATACTTCACTTTTTGGAATAATTTTGTTAATACTCAGTATAGATCTGGTTAATGTGAAATGACATTAAAAGCAATGTTATATAGTTATATAACCAGGATTTATCTAGTAATACACTATAACTTTGATTGCCCAAAAAGTACAAATACACTAGTACTCAGTGGTCCAGCAACTTCCAGAGGCAGTTTCAGGTTCAAAACTGATCCAGCTTCAAAGGGCTTTTAATTCTTTAGAAGGACCAAGTTACTTATTTTAGGTGTTAGCTTATACATTTAGAAAACTCTATTTATAGTCTTGAAAAATACAGATTACGATTAAAAACTAATTGTGTCCTTCAGCTAAGATTTTGCTTATATGGAGTATAAAAATGTCAGTATAAAACTAAATTTTTGTTCTTTTACTTTGGACTCTCTGAGAGGAGATTAACTAATGACATAGAAGTCAAACTGATTTAAAATTACCTAGGAGTTGCTGTGCTGTATTAAGGGGATCTCTTTCTGAGAAATCATTTCTCCTAGCAAAAACAAACATACATATTAATTAATCTTTGAAAGATATTTTATCCTGAAATAGTCAAATGCAGCCTAACATGGCTCTTTAGTTGCTTTATGGTTAAAACACTAGTCATTTTCTACTTCTGCATAATGAATTGCCCCCAAATTTAGTGTCTTAACATGCGTGTATAATTTCATATTTCTGGACCCTAACTGGGTTCTCTACTTCAGCGTATCTCATAGTCTGCAAAGTGTCCGCTGGGCCAAAGTCATTTCAGTGCTTAACTGGACAGGATTTTTAGCAGAAATCAGTTTTTAGACATTTGTTGGACTGATTCTATCTTCATTTCTCTGCCAGGTGGGCCTCTCCAACATGGCAACTTATTATTAAAGTATGCAAGCCAAGAAGGCAATAAAGTGAGTCTGTCAGCAGGAGATAAAACTCGTGGTCTTTCTTAACCTAACCATAGAAGTTATGGCTTATAACCACACTGGTAGTCTACTGGTTAGAAGTAACTCTCAAGGAGAGGGGATTACCCAAGTTGGTGAATGTCAAGAGATGGGGATCACTGAGGGCCATCTCTGAAAGCTGTCTACAATAGTACATATTAAATTTGTCAATTTTCTTTCAGACTTCGTTTGTATATCCTTCATAGACATTAAAATAATGCTGCTTTATTATTGAGACAGTTATTGAAATGAAAGTAAATACATTGGGTGAAATTTACACCCAATATAAATTCAGTACAGGAGCTTTTCAGCAAATTAATGTATTAGCAGTTGTAAAGAGTTGTTTAAAGTAAGAAACTGTCTCTAGTAAAGAGATCAAATGAAGTCGTTTTTTTTTCTTGGGTTGTGAAACCATAGCAATACAGATTTCTTTAGCATCAAGGGACTTTACTTGTGTTTTATGGGAATTTAAAAGGACTACACTTAGATAGATTACTCTAAAGTAATATGGGTTCTGATGAGGTACTTAATACAGCTAGCTGAGCTAGCCAAAGGTACGGAAAAAAATACAAAAGTAACATATATTAGACTGTGATAGATTAATAATAAGGATAATAATAATGATAATAATTATCATTATTTAATGCAAGAGCTGCATACTATTTTCCATGTAATGCTCTAAGTATTTTATAAACATTAATTGATTTTATTTATATAGTAACCCCAGGAAGTTGATATTATTACTATTTGCATTTTACAGGTAGGGAAACTACTGGAAAGAAAAGTTAAGTTACTCAGTAAGAAGTAACAAAGCTGGCCTTGAACTTAGGCAGTATGGCTTTAGTCTCTGGGAAACCAAATATACTGCCTCAGTTTAATAACAATTGGCAATGACTTATTATGTGCTTGATTATGTTCTGGCTAATCACAATATACATATAATACTGAAACTATTACTGTACCAATGAAACTGACACAGTCAGAGGACAAGGAGCAATCCAAAGCCAGACAGCTAGTAAAGCATAGGGGAAAAATATAGAAGAATCTAAAAATAGAAGACCTATACCACTGAATTAAAAATGAAATTAATTAATTTTAAGTGCTCTAAGCAATTAAATGAAAAACTTTAAATATGATAGATTAGATTCTTCTGGCTTTAAAAACATACTGTTTCTGGGGGCTTCCCTGGTGGCACAGTGGTTGAGAGTCCGCCTGCCGATGCAGGGGACGCGGGTTCGTGCCCCGGTCCAGGAAGATCCCACATGCCGCGGAGCATCTGGGCCCGTGAGCCATGGCCGCTGAGCCTGCGCGTCCGGAGCCTGTGCTCCGCAACGGGAAAGGCCACAACAGAGAGAGGCCCGCGTACCGCAAAAAAAAAAACAAAAAAAAAAACCATACTGTTTCTGGATTGTTAACATAGAGATTCAAATAAGAGAAAGATTGACACATATAACTTGACCTGATTCAAAAAATACCAAAAAATAAATTGTTAACACTTTTAAGTCAGTAGAAATGAATGTTAATGTATTTTCATTTGTTTGTAGACTTCACTAAGATCAAGTATGTTCTGGATATATAAGTATAAATCTTTAACTTAAGGGCTGAAAGTAATTCAGTAACATATTTCATGATCCCTATACTATTTTGTAACACTTTATTTTGTTATAATTTTAACATACAGAAATAAATTATGAACTACTTGAGCATTAAAAATATTATTTTTCTTAGCCACTAAAAACCTCTTGCACATTTCACAAGCAGATTTTCATATATAACCATGTTAAAATATTAAAAATTTTAAATGTAACATTTATAGATTTCTGTTATCTATTAATACTAATTCAGATGAGCTATCAATTATCAACTGTGACAAAAACATTTTTACATTTTTAAAATTCTTGCCCCCAATTCACTCTAGGACAAAATATTATGTTTAGTGATTATTTGTCTTTTTTCTCCTTTAATTTGGAACGTTTTTCTTTCATGTATTTTAAAGACTATGTTCCATGAGTCTTACAAAGACTATAAGCAGTTTTTTTGTGGAATTGTTCTTCAGTTTGGCTTTGTCTGATGTTTCTTCATGGTTAGATTTGAGGTGTTACATTTTTGGCAGGAATGTTACAAAATTGATGTATATTTCTTAGTGCATCATATAAGTAAGTACGCATTGGTGAGATTATCCCAATATTGGTAGCATTAAGTGATCATTTTGCATAAAGTAGTATATGCTAGGACTTTTCACATAAAGTTATTTTTTTTTCTCATTAGTAGGTAACATGGGGGGATATAGTTTGAGACTCCACTGTCTTAATATCCTGTTCTTCATGAAAGTCTCTTACACTAGTTTTAGTATCCACTGATAATTTTCTATCTTCAGTGTAATACAAATTGGCATAATAGTGTAAGAAGGAGCTTCCCCTCCATCTCCTTCATACATTTGGTATAGAATTTATGGATCTTTATTTTATTTTTTCGGCTATTATATCTCTTACTATCAGTATTTATTTTGGTGCCAAAATTTGTCAAACATTAGAGTAATATTCTGTATGATTTCAATTATTTGATACTTGTTGAGACTTATTGTATGGATAAACTAATGTACTAACCTGATGAAGAGTCTATGTTCATTTGAAAGAAAAGTAAGGTTATGGAATTCTATAGTAACATAATCTTGATATTTGATAGTGTTGTTCAGATTTTCCACATTCTTACAAGTTATTTTCTGGTTTGTCTATCATCTGATGAGAGAATAATATTAGAAGGTTCCAAACAAGATTATTGAATTTTCTACTTCACCCATTATTTCTGTTAATTTTTGCTTAATATATTTTTAACTCTGTTATTAGGTACATATGTATTTATAACTGCTATGTCTCTCTGATGAATTACCTTTCTATCATTATAAAATACTAATATTTAACTCTGATATACTCCTTGTACTCAAAGATATTTTGCCTGTTCTTAATATAGTCATTCAGGAACTCTTTTTTTAGTTTAATTTTTATTTTATATTGGTGTATAGTTCATTTACAATGTTATGTTAGTTTCAGGTATACAGCAAAGTGATTCAGTTATACATATACATATATTCATTCTTTTTCAGATTCCTTTCCCATATAGGTTGTTACAGAATATTGAGTAGAGTTCCCTGTGCTATACAGTACACTCTTATTCTTAATGATCACCTGGTATTTCTATTTCCATTCCCTTACTTTATACTTGTATGTGTTTCTTTATTTAAAGTATGCTACGAGGAGACAGTTATTAGGGTTTGGTTTTGTATTTTATTGAGTCAGAGAATTACTGTATTTTAACTGATTTGTTTCATTTACATTTAATGTAATTACTGACATTGAGTATATCAATCATTTTGCTAAATGCTTTCTTTTTGTTTTGTTGGTTTTACCTCCTGTTCCTTATTTCTAGCCTTTGGGGGATTAATTTTTTTCTACTCCCATTTTAATTCTTATATTGCCTTTTCTGCTATACTTTTGCATTCCTTTTTTAGTCACTTTAAGAATTACAATACACATCCTTAACCATCATATTCTACTTCCATTCAATGTTTTATTATATCACTTAGAATCTAAGAAACTTGCAATAATATGGTTTCATCCCCCTGAACTTTGTGCTGTTATTATACACATATTGAATCTACCTAGATTAAAAACCCACAATATATGGTTAAATTTTTCCTTTTAGCTATCATATATTTTAAGATGTTAAGAGATAAAAATAAAAAATGCATTAGATTTTATATTTACCCAATATTTACTATATCTGGTGTTCTCCTCTTGAGACTATAGATCTAATATTCATCTGACATCATTGTCTTTCAGCTTAAATAACTTCCTTAAACAATTTATAGAAATAACTTTTAGATTGGCATATAATATACATACAAAAAATTGCAAACATTATAAATGTCTCAGTGAATCATCAGAAAGTGAACATCACCCAGATTAAGAAGTAGAATATTAATAGCACCTCAGAAGCCCTCTGTAGGTCTTCCCAGTTATTGACTGCACTCTCTTCCTCAAAGATAACCTTTTTATAACACAGATTAGTTTAACCCACTTAAACAATTTTTGACTTGTAAGTCTGCTATCTACAAGTCGTCTCATTTTTAATTTGCAAATATTTTTATTTTACTTCCTTTCAATTATTGTTTTACATTTTAAGTATTATAGGATAACATCATCATTAATTATTATTATTTTATTTTTTAGCACTTCAGTGATGTTGTTCCATTGTATTCTATCCTCCATTATTTCTGATGAGAAATCAGACTAGACTTTTTTTTTTGTCCTGTATGTATATTTTCATGGTGCTCTTTATTTTTTATTTTCAGCATTTCAACTATGGAATGCATAGTGTGGTTTTCTTTGTATTTATTTTGCTTCTGATTCTCTGATCTTCTTAACATCTTTGAGTTTATGCTTTTTCTTAAAACTTGATAATAAATTAATCATTTTTTCAAGTACTTTATAATCTTTCTCTCTCTTTTCAGTCTTAAACTCCAAGTATGTGCATTTAGACCATATTAAATTGGTCTAACATGATATTAATGTTCTTTCACTTCTTTTAAAGTACTTTTTATTTGAATTTTTGCTTGAATAATTTATATCTTCAATTAACATACAATTTTTATACTATCTATAAACTCAATAAGCCCACTCAGTATGTTTTTCATTTCTGAGATGTTAGTTTTCTTTTGAAAGTTCCATTTGGTCTTTGCAGATATTCTTTGTTCATACATGATGATCATATTGTCTTTAATATCTTTGAGAAATATTTACAAAGACTACTATAGAATCCTATTTGTTAGAGTATCTGGTTCCTCTTGGGATCAGTTTCTGTTGGCTTCTTTTTTCTTGACTGTGGGTCATTCTTTTCCATTTCCCTTTTTTTCTTTTCATATCTTATATTGATATATACTAGGAATAAGCATAGGGAGTGTGGATTATATTTTTTTCCTTTAAACAGTATTGATTATCTTTTCTGACAGTCAGTTAAATTAGCTACCTCTGGCCCTTTAGACTTACTTTTATTCTTTGCTTGACAAGTCTATTTCAGTTTTTAATTTAGACCTAGAGGATACACTTTATTCTAGAGCATTGTTCTTAACTCTAAACCATTGTCTATATGTAGTTTCGGTTGAATGCATAAGGTACTCAGTAAGGCTCTCAACTCTGTCTGGGATTGAATTTAACATATTCCATCACTGCAAGACTTTGTCACTGCTCATCTCTTACCCTCACAGATTCTATGAAGCCCTCTCTGA
This sequence comes from Neophocaena asiaeorientalis asiaeorientalis, assembly GCF_003031525.2. Taxonomy (NCBI): domain Eukaryota; kingdom Metazoa; phylum Chordata; class Mammalia; order Artiodactyla; family Phocoenidae; genus Neophocaena; species Neophocaena asiaeorientalis. The sequence continues at coordinate 478,682 of NW_020173388.1, forward strand.
CATCTTGGCCTTTGCATGTGCCAAGATATACAGTGGACAACCAAACAGACTTTTGGGGAAGCCTTACGCCCAGGTCTCACTTCTTAGGTAACTTGGTCCACACATATTAGCCTTTTAAGTAGCTTGCAATTCTGATCCATCTCTCTGTCTCTCTCCCTCTGTGTGTGTGTGTGTGTCTCTGTGTTTCTCTCTCCTCTCTCCTCTCTGAAGACCCACTATTTGCTTAGTTTCTGCCTCCCTGCTTTATAGGAAGATTCATCCCAAGAAGAAAGAAAAGGCAATTGTAGAATTATTTGATGACTTACCTCAATGACCACAGTCCTGCACTATGTTGTTCAGTTCTTGAAAAGTATTTTCTCATCTATTTTTCCAAGTTTTGTAGGTGTGTTAAGAGAAAAGATAAGTCTGGTACCAAGTACTCCATCATAGAGACTGGTGAAAGTCTTTCATACTATTTTTGAATTATATAAAGTAAGGTATTGCCATTTATTTTTGAAATAGGAATGAAATTCAAAATAATAAGGGTGTGCCATGAGAAAAATAGATATAATATGCAGATCTGCTAATGTTAGGATTAATGAATTAAACTTTGTTTTTAATGTTTGTTCATAAAACCTCTGCATTACATTTCTTCTTTATAAATGCCCCCCTCTATTTATTCAAGTTAAAACTGGCTAAGTTGCTGTAACAAAAAAACTCAATGTACAGTAAATTATATATTTCACTCTCAGATTAGCAGTCTACAAACATAGGCAGTGCATGGCTAATGGGAAATAATACTGTCCTTAAGTCGTGGCTTCCAAGATTCTTCCAGTCATTTCAAGCCAACAAAGGAATAATAAAATAAACAACTTTGTCTTTCAGAGTGTACTTTAAATTTGCCCATATCACTTTCACCAATGCCTTTGGCTCTGAACTGAGTTATGAGAAAACACCTGGCTCCAATAAAATATGAGAAGTATAGTCTTTTGTGGGGAAGCCATATGCCTGGTTAAAAGTCAAAGAATTCTAGTAATAAAGAAGGGGAAAATGAACAACGGGGACACACCGTAGACTATGCCACATCTTCTGTATCTGACCCTCTTGGGTCCCAGAATAGTTGCATTTGGTTATTTTCCCACTTTCTTTAGTTAGAAACAAAGGAAGCACTGTAGTATGGTGGAAGGGCAACAGAGATTTGGATTTAAATACTAAATTGCCAGTTTCTTATATGTGCTCATGAAAAAGTTACTGAAAATCCACAACCCTCATTTTCTTTATTTTATAATGTATATATAAAAATCTAACTGAAATCATCAGAAAATCTACAAACAGCAAATGCTGGAGAGGATGTGGAGAAAAGGGAACCCTCCTGCACCATTGGTGGGAATGTAAATTGATACAACCACTATGGAGAACAGTATGGAGGTTCCTTAAAAAACTAAAAATAGGCTTACCATATGACCCAGCAATCCCACTGCTGAGCATATACCCAGAGAAAACCATAATTCAAAAAGACACATGAACCCCAATATTCACTGCAGCACTATTTACAATAGCCAGGTCGTGTAAGCAACCTAAATGCCCATTGACAAATGAATGGATAAAGAAGATGTGGTACATGTATACAGTGGAATATTAGTCATAAAAAAGAATGAAATTGGGTCATTTGTGGAGACATGGATTGACCTAGAGACTGTCATACAGAGTGAAGTAAGTCAGAAAGAGAAAAACAAGTATTGTATATTAATGCATGTATGTGGAATCTAGAAAAATGGTACAGGTGAACCAGTTTGCAAGGCAGAAATAGAGACACAGATGTAGAGAACAAACGTATGGACACCAAGGGGGGAAAGTGTGTGTGTGGGGTGATGGTGGTGGGATGAATTGGGAGATTGGGATATGTATAAAACAGATAACTAATAAGAACCTGCTGTATAAAAAATAAAATGAAATTCACCAAAAATAATCTAACTGAAAGATGATTTGTTCTGAGGATAAAATGTACCTGAATTACAGTGTAGGATTTGACTTACAGTAGGCCCTCAAGATCTTCCTCTTTCATTTTCCCTCTTCTTAGGTTACCCATCTCTTACTTAAGCACTATGGAATTTTTAAACAGAGAAGTAAAATTTGAGCCAACCAATTTTATCATATCTTTTTTGTTGTTGTTATCTATAGGGTTTTTATGATAATATATTTAATTATAAAATATTTGTTTCAATTCTGTCAATCTGTCTTATAACTACAGAAAATTATTCCAATGAATCTGAATATTAATCTAGATTAATATTGCTTATATAATGCTCACAGTCTAATGCTGCACAATGCAATATGAACTCAGTTAATTATATATTCATAAAACATATAACTGCCTTAGTTAACTTTAATGAATGGGGCATTTGATGGAAGAATATATCTCTTCTTGAATTTCTAAGTCTGACTTTATTAAACACAGAAAGGAACACATATTTTTCTTTAAAGTACCTTTATTTACTATAGACAGTAGTTCTCAATTGGGAGTGACTTTACCATCCAGGGAAATTTGGCAATGTCTGGAATCATTTTTGGTTGTCACAATTTGGAGGTGATGTTATTCATGGGTAGAGGCTATAGATACCACTAAATATCCTACAATACAGGGCAACTATCCACACAGAGAATTATCAAGTCCAAAATGTGAATAAAGCCTAGTCTAATAAACCCTACTGTAGAAAAACATCTTTTTACTTTGCTCTTCTGTCGGATATGAAAGCAATTTCTTGAGAAGATGTAGTAAAAAAAAATTAGTTCACGTCACATTGAGAATGTGTTTTTGTGGGAGTTTAACATGTGTTAAAGTAGGAGACTTTATTTAAGAGTCAGATGTTTCAAATTATGCAATAGTAAGCATGGATATATGTTTGTTGTATTTGCTATAGTGATTACTTATGGGCAAAGTAATGGGTGTTAAAATTCTTTCCGTGTTTCACTGAGTGTTCATTCCAATCCAGTCATTCCAAGGCATAGATCATTGCTGTATTATTCACAGTTATATCCCAAGTACCAGATGAATGCCTAGAATACAGAACAAGAAATTGTTTCATGTAGTCATGAATTAGTTAATAGAGAAGCTTAATTTTAATAATTACATTTATGTTCCTTAGTTACTCAATAAAATATTTTTTACAAATGGTTAAATGCAAAGGCCAAGTTAACAATATCGAGTTAGTACAAATTCTGAATTTTTAAAGTCTGATTTATTAAAATTCTCCCCTGATGCCTAGTTCTTTTAAAAATTATCTGCTATCAAAGAATTACTTTTACTCTAATGACCAATAAACTTTTCACTGTTTCCCCATATGTTGGGAGGCAAAGAATAGAAATTGTACCTGTTGTTCTTCTTGAAAACAGTGCTCCTACACTGTTGGCATTATTTTTCTAATGTCTGATATGATAATATAATACTGGGGACTTCTGAAGCTATGATTCTAGAGAGTCTCCTGTCACCAATGCTTGTGACTCCTTCTTATCCATTCCATTTGTCTTCAGGATGAACCCTTAAATTCATAAGATAATTTCCTGAGGTCTTTCTTTGTATGTTGGTCCCTTATAATTATCCCTAAAGCCATAATAATTTATGTATTTTATTATGATAACAAAGTATTATTTCAAAATATACCTTCCAAGCATAACAACATATTCTCTTTCCTATTTTGACATATGCTTAGAATGTTAAATTTCCTAGCCCTTTAACATTGCTGCTAAGCCATTTTCTTGACAGTGGTTAACACAAAATATATTGAGTCAAACTGAAAGTTTTATTTTTGTACATACAATTATTTGAAACCCTTTTTCTCTGATATAACAGTGGTTGTCAAATATTTTAGCAGAAGAATCCTTTTTATTTGAAATAGCATCTTATCAACTACACATGTATAAAAATGCACTATTGTACTCTATACAGTTATGAGTTAAAACATAATACAAAGATTATTTAACATCATCCATTGAGAATTTAAGCTGTTTTGGTGGAGCTAAAACTCATGTCATGGTTTTAGATAAAATTTCCAGTTATATCTCTATTTTTATTCAATTTATTGCAATATACCAGTAAAATGTTTATGTCCACAAACTATTTGTAAATGATAACAGATTGTTTTTAAATGTTGTACTATGTTATCTCATTCCGTGGCAGATTGTCTCTTCCAAAGAACAACCACAGATATATTTCTGGTCCCAAACATCTCCACTCCCCAACAAGTAGTGGAATTTATTTCCCTTTCATTTGAAAAAGGACAAGACTTTGGGACTTCCTTGATGAGTAGAATGCAATGAAAATGGCATTATGTGACTTTGAGGCTAGGTCAGGAAAAGGAGTATGGCTTCTACCTGGTAGGCACTTTATTTCTGGAATCTTATTCTTGGAACCCAGTCACCATTCTATATGGAAGCCAACCTAGTCTATACAGAGTCCCACTATAGAGGAACTGAGATGACTAGCTTACACTCAGTATCTACTACCATGTATAAGCAAATAAGATGACAGTTGAATTTAGCCCCCAGGTTTCAATTCTTTCTGAAGCTCATATATCATGAGCCAAAAAGCCATTCCTGCTGTTTCTTGTGTTAATTCCTGATTCATAGAGTCACTGAAACCGAAAAAAGTTATTTAATACTACTAAGTTTCAGGTGATATGGTAATGTGTTACACAGTCAGAGAAACTGAAATAGATATTGGTGGTGAGAGTGGGCAGTGCCATAACCAAAAACTAAAAATGTCCGGGGCTTTGAGAACATGGTCCTGAAGAGATCATTAAATGAATCATGATAACCCTGGAGGAGGAAACTGTCAGTGAGGACTTAAATAAAAGTGAAGAAAATATTCTTGGAAATTATATAAAAGTGTTCCTTGCATGTGGTGGTTAAAAGTTTAACAATACTGTTGACTGTGGTAACATGGAAAGTAGAAAATAAGTCAAGTGAACCTAATGATCTAACCAACAAGAATAGGCAGAAGGTTGAAACTGCTGTCTGGCTGCTTCTTGCTACTTACTGGATAGTATGAGAGGGATTCGATAAGTTAAAGATCTGCTAGATATAAAGGAGCCAAGAAATGATAGGTTTGAAAACAAAATGTTTCTCCTTCTTGGTCTCTTAAATGTTTCCAAATTAAGAAAAATCTTCAAGTGCACTGAAATAGGCATTTGAGCCCGGAAACTTCAAAAGACAAGTAACAAACTGGGAAAACAACTTAGTTGCAAAACTGATTTACTTTCTTATGGAAAAGAAAGTGACTCAGGTGATAGACTGGAGTCCAAAGGATGGAGCCAAGAGCTACTGTGAATCATTTGCAGACAGGAGGACTTATTGGTCAAGAAACTGCCAACAGGGCTTCCCTGGTGGCGCAGTGGTTGAGAGTCCGCCTGCCGATGCAGGGGACGCATGTTCGTGCCCCGGTCTGGGAGGATCCTGCGTGCCGCGGAGCGGCTGGGCCCGTGGGCCATGGCTGCTGGGCTTGCGCGTCCGGAGGCTGTGCTTCACAGCGGGAGAGGCCACAGAGGTGAGAGGCCCGCGTACCACAAAAAAAAAAAAAAAAAAAAAAAAAAAAAAAAAAAAAAAAGAAACTGCCAACATATATCTAGCTATATTTCAGAACTGTTATGAACTAGTAACTCCTATGTATTTCACACTTTTTTCAATTTATAGAGGAACTGTAGTGGATATTCTATATCTGATCCACCATTAAATATTGGATATATGAGGTCAGATAACTTGTCCTTTAGTTCATAAGTCTTCACATGGAGAGAAACTATACTTAATGAGTCTTATTCATATGTGGTCCCAATCTATATGATGAGATTCTCGACCTCCAGTCTATGCTTGAAATATCCTAATGTGATGTGACTTTGGAGAGGAGAGGTGAAAGTATTGTGCATGTAGGAAAAAATTCATTTTTGTGCCTAGAGGGCAGAATGTGGCAGATTATATTTTCTGAAAAAGGTCACAGCAATATTTCTGGGTCATCTGAGAGAAAATTGATAGTCCCCTTTAAGAGATGGGGCTTATCTCCACTCTCCTGGAAACTGAGAAGGACTTGTGACTGTTCAATGAAGGTAATACAGTTAAACTGCGTGATTTCAGGCTAGTCTAACAAAGGTAATGCAATTTCCACTTGGTCATCCTTTTCTCTCTTGGGACATCTACCTTTGAAACCCAGTCATCATGCTAGGAAGTAGCCCAGACTAGACAACATGGAGACCCCGTATGGCAAAGTCCATGTGTAGAGTACCTAAGATTCTCAGCTCATGGCCATCATCAACCAGCAGACCTGTGAGGGCACAAGAATTCATTTGATCCCAGCACCTAACTTTCATGTCATGTAGTTGAAGCTCCAGATATCATGGATGAAAGACAAACTATCATTGCTGTGCCTTATCTAAATTCATGACTCACAGAACTTTTAAGCATGATAAATGGCTATTTCACATGGCTTAGTTATGGGATAAGTTGTGACTCAGTTGAAGTAATAGGGATAAACTCCTTAGAGGCTTAGTGTGTGGAAAGTTCCCCCCCCCCCAGCTTTATTGAACTATAATTGGCAAAACTCATTGTGAACCATATGTTGATTTGCTACATTTATATACAGTGGACGCTTGAACAACACTAGTTTGAACTGTGCAGGTCCAATTATATGTAGCTTTTCTTCGATAAGTGCATACTACAGTACTACACAATCCAAGACTGATTGAATCCATGGATGCAAAATCACAGGCAGGGAGAGCCGATTGTAAAATTATAAGCATATTTTTTATGGCACGGGGGTCAGTGCCTTAATCCCTCTGTTATCTGAGGATCAATGGTATTGCAAAATGATTACCCTCACAGCATTAGCTAACACCTCCATCCTGTTGTATAATTATCATTTCTTTCTTTGTGATGAGAACATTTAAGATCTATTCTCTTAGCAGTCTTCAAGTATGTAATACAGTGTTATTTGCTATACTCACCATGATGTACACTAGATCCCTAGAACTTGTTACTCTTATAACTAGATATCTGTACCCTTTGACCATTTTCTTCCCATTTCCCCCAAACCCCAGCCCCTGGTAACCACTACTTTACCCTCTCTTTCTCTGAGCTTGGCTTTTTAAGACTACATATATGTAGTTTTAGTGATATCATACAGTATTTGTCTTTCTCTCTGTCTGACTTATTTCACTTAACATAATGCCCTTAAGATCCATCCATGTTGCAAATTGCAGGAATTCCTTCTTTCTTCATGGCTGAATAATAATAAATGGGGTGTGTGTGTGTGTGTGTGTGTGTGTGTGTGTGTGTGTGTGTATCTTCTTTATCCATTCATTCATTGATGAACACTTAGGTTGTTTTCATGTCTTGGCTATTGTGAGTAATGATGAAATGAACATGAAGATGCAGTTCTCTCTGCAAATGAATTGTATAAAACTGCTCACAGTTACGTATTAAGTGTTTAATGTGGTACAAGTAAACAGTACCTTCAGTGAAATGAAAGTTTCATTCTAAAACATGTTTGTCTTAAAATATTTATAATCCATCTCTAGCATTTCAGAGTTTTAAAACATTTCTTTTTCATTAATTATTTAGTTCAGCATAAATTTAAAAATCAATCTATTGAACTGCATCTGTAATTGTAAACATGATAATATTACTAAAATTTTATTGTTGTATCAAAAATAATGATAATATAGATAAGGTATAACAATGTTATCATATTTGGAACATCATTAGGGAATTTATATTATCAATTAAAATGGGTATTCTGTTTCATTTCAAGTATTATGTTTGTCTGTAATTTTAAGATAACCAGTAATTTTAAATGTGATATAGTAAATTCTGCCTCGTACTGCCCATATAACAACAAATAAAACTCAATATTTACAAATTCAAGATAATGTCTGAAAGATTTTCAAATTCAATTGAATTATTAAATGTTCTTTTGAAAGTTGCTAGCATCTTCTTAAAAAGCATTACTAGTATTTGAAATGTGTTCTAATTGTTTAACCATATTTTGGCCACAACTTTTATATCACTCAGTTTTGTTTTATTTTCTTCTGCCTTTACGTAGGCACTGTCACTTCAGACAGAAGGTATTTTAAACAACATATCTCAAAGCTTGTTAAAATCTGATCTAAACAGTAGACTATTCTATTGTTTATGTCTCACTTCTTTATAATGCAGTGTCTCCACTTTATTTACATCCATGAATATAAAACATACAATCAAGCAGTCTGAAGAGATTCATACTATTGTCCTGTTCTACCCATAGGTCATATAATCTCATTCTATAAATTAATTTGATAAACTATTTTTTATATCTGGATTTATATCTGGATTTTATATCTGGATTTATCTCCTGGTTGTATTTTGAGACTATACTAATGATACGTCCTTAGCAGCCAAGAATCTCAATGTTAGTCTTAAAATTCCAGCAAATCTGGATTTGATAAGGTTTTCTCCCAATTGTGCAGTTTTCTCTTACATATTATAGTATTTACTTCATGTAGTTCTGAATCGTTAAAGTAATTGCTAGATTAAAATTGTATGCACCATTTTTTAATATATTATTAAAAATATATCTCACTTGAAAAAGAGATGTTTGATTTTAATGTGTGTGGAGATATATATCAACACACAACACTTTGCTAAATATCTGAACATGTTTTGTTTCAAAGGACTTACGACTTATCAAAAAATTATTGAAGCATAAATGCATCAATGAGATTTATTTTTCCACAAAAATGTTGTAAATTTAGGAAGCAAGGAATTTTTTAATGTAAAAGTTACAATGGAATTTTTCCAAAAACTTTTTTAACATCTTTATTGGAGTATAATTGCTTTACATTGTTGTGTTAGTTTCTGCTATATAACAAAGTGAATCAGCTATATGTATACATATATCCCCATATCCCCTCCCTTTTGCGTCTCCCTCCCTCCCTCCCTATCCCACCCCTGTAGGTGGTCACAAGGCACGGAGCTGATCTCCCTGTGCTATGCAGATGCTTCCCACTAGCTATCTATTTTACATTTGGTGGTGTATATATGTCTATGCCACTTCGTCCCAGCTTATCCTTCTTTCTCCCCGTGTCCTCAAGTCCATTCTCCACGTATGCATCTTTATTCCTGTCCTGCCCCTAGGTTGTTCAGAACCATTTTTTTCCTATATCTTCCCGGACCGGGACATGAACCCGTATCCCCTACATCGGCAGATGGACTGTCAACCACTGCACCACCAGGGAAGCCCTATTTTTGTTTTTATTTCCATTTCTCTAGGAGGTGGGTCAAAAAGGATCTTGCTGTGATTTATGTCATAGAGTGTTCTGCCTATGTGTTCCTCTAAGAGTTTGATAGTGTCTGGCCTTATTTAGGTCTTTTATCCTTTTTTTTTTTGTGGTACACGGGCCTCTCACTGTTGTGGCATCTCCCATTGTGGAGCGCAGGCTCTGGATGCACAGGCTCAGCGGCCATGGCTCACGGGCCCAGTTGCTCCGTGGCATGTGGGATCTTCCCGGACCGGGGCACGAACCCATGTCGCCTGCATCGGCAGGGGGACTGTCAACCACTGCACCACCAGGGAAGTCTGGTCTTTAATCCATTTTGAGTTTATTTTTGTGTATGGTGTTAGGGAGTGTTCTAATTTCATTCTTTAACATGTAGCTGTGGCATTTTCCCAGCACCACTTATTGAACAGGCTGTCTTTTCTCCATTATATATTCTTGCCTTTTTTCAAAGATAAGGTGACCATATGTGCGTGGGTTTATCTCTGGTCTTTCTATCCTGTTCCATTGATCTATATTTCTGTTTTTGTGCTAGTACCATACTGTCTTGATTACTGTAGCTTTGTAGTATAGTCTGAAGTCAGGGAGCCTGATTCCTCCAGCTCTGTTTTTCTTTCTCAAGATTGCTTTGGATCCAATTTTTAAGAGATGCTACAATGGTAAAGTGTTCCCATAAAGCAACATTTTATTCTTTTACTTATTTTATTACACAAGGATAGAAGCATGCTCAGAATATATGAATCAAGCTTATATACCTAAGCCTGACCATCATTTGAATATGATGTGTGCACACATATATACACATATACACACACATACTTGAGAAATCATTTCTTGTACACTTTTACATAAGTGGGCACATGCAAGTTACACTTATACACCAAAAGCTACAGCATTCCAAGCTAAGTTTACATTCATAATAATTGTCAAATGTATATATGTATGTGTGGAAAGATAAAATATATTTCAAAATCAGAAAGAAGAAAAATAGTCTCTCTATAAGCACAGATAAGGAATGGGGTAGTCTCTGAGACTTTAATGTTTATTCTTAAATAAATACTAATTTATATAAAAACACAAGGGCTAATAAAACACCTTTAAGTGATATTTTTACGTCATTCAAATTTTATGTCTGAAGTCAGACTTTCATATTACTTGCATTATTTATTATTTCAAAATGCATAAAGGGAAACTAAGTGCATGTTGGAAGAAACAAAAAAGCCTTAGGAATATATCTGCAGATGTCTTCCCTATTTTCTTATCTATTTATTTACAATTTTCTTTAAAAATAAACATTCACATGTTTCAAAATCCAAAAATATAACAAGATCTATATGTATAGTTTCTGTTTTTATATTATCCTCTATCCATTATCCTGTTTCCATTCTTTATTCTCTGTCTTCTATCCACTATCCATTATCTGATCCTCTTTCCTATCTATTTCGTGACTAACTACCCACCCCCTCACCATCATAGTAAAACACTTCTGTATTTTTATTGCATCCTTCCTTAGATTTATAGATACAAATAAGCATACCTGAACATATACTTTCACCTCTTCCTTTTTCTCTAAAGATAGCTTTTTATACACATTGTTCTGTTCCTCATTTTTCAACAGTATGTCTTGGAGATCTCTCCATATTCATGTATAGCCAACTCATTCTTTTTTTAAATTCTATGTGACATTTCTTTGGTTGGTTGTATTACAATTTATGCAATGTATCTGTTGGCTGATGGCTATTTTTGATAGTGTCATTTGAATGTCTGACAAACAATGCCACATTGATTGGCCTTGTACATTGAGTATTTCTTGCATAGTTTGGTAAACCACTGTGATGATTAGTTTTATACTGCAGCCTGACTAGACTATGGTGCCCAATTTTCAGTTAAACGACAATCTAGATATTGCTATGAAAGTATTTTTTAGATGTGATTATCATTTAAATCAGTCAAATTTGATTAAAGCAGATTACCCTCCATAGAGTGGGTGAAACTCATCCAATTAGTGGAAGGCCTTAAGAATAAAGACTGGAGTCCTTCTAAAAGAAAGGAATTTTATCTTTAGACTGCCTTTGGACTCAAGACTGCAACATCAATTCCTTCTGGAATTTCCAGCCTCTAGACTCTGAAAGATTTCACCCTCGCCAGCCTGCCACAATTGCATGTGGCAATTTCTTCATTTCTCTCTCTCCCTCCCTCCCTCCCTCCCTCTCTCTCCATCTATTATCCATCTATCTATCTGTCTAGATCTATCTATCTATCTATCTATCCATCCATCCATCCATCCATCGGACCATCCCTCTCTCCTATATCATATTGGTTTGGTTTCACTGGAGAATCCTGATGAGATTCTGGCAATCACCCAGCCAAAGTTAGGTTTGGTAAATTCTCTTCTATTATTCAGTTTTTCATTCAAGTTAAAACATCAAGTGTCTTTTGTTGTTTTCAGGACTACTAGATTAGTTGAATTGTTTTAAACATCTGTATGTATAAAAATAAAAAAATAAATGCATTTGTATCAGAACCATGATGGTGCTAGGAGATTAAGTGATGATTTTATTTCCTAGTCTACTGAGGTTTGCCTGACAGCATTACCAGTATACCTTCATGAACTCTGTAGCTTCCTATAAGAAACATATGAGCTACTATCATGTGCATTATAGTATCTGTGCTTGATTATTTGAATGGATTATAAGTCTTAGTAACAATATTCCTAAAGGGAAACATCAATTTCCCTTTCTTATACAGGTGCATAAGAAATTACTTAAATGAAATCACTTCCTTATCTTCATTCAAATGTTATCTCCAATCCTAAATACATTTAATTCAATATGATTTTTGGAAGATCATTTGAAAATTTTGCAAATCTGTTTACCTGACACAGACTGTAGTAGGGTCTCCTGGTGTCATCTTATGGCAGTGTCAGCTTTGCTCTTAAAGGGGGAAAAGATTATAAGCAGGCTTATCTTCTAATTACAATCATTTTCTAATTTATTCTTCTATTTAACAGCTGGTATATTTCCCAAGAGTATCTGAAAAGTGGATGGTACAAAAGACAGGATATTTTTTTCAGGGGAAAATAATACTATATCTCAGAGACAGGGACTACAATCTACACTCTAATCATAAAGAATGAAAAAGAGGTATAAAGGAAAAACTTTATTTTGTTCTACTTATCTAATAGTCATTTCAATGAAATTTTAAATATTTAGAATATTTTAAGGAATATCTGAAACTAAAATACAAAATAAAAATTATTTCACAATGGGCACACTGTTCTATATCATATTGTTGTTAGCATCCATGAAGAAATTAATTTAAAAGGCTTAGAATTGCATGAAAGTATCACTTTAAGACCCACCTGTCATTTCTATTAGAAAATTTCAACTAGGTATACTGGAACTAAGACAGCAGTTTTATATTGTTGGGGGTATACAAGGCTCAAGTATACATTTAATTGTCAGGACGGAGCTTGATTCTTGATACAGTAAAAGATGTGGATTCTGAAAAGGAAATTTATTGTTTTATTATTTTAATACATTATTGGATAAATTATATAATTTCAATTATATGAATTAAAAAAAATAACTAGATGACTTATGTGTTTATAACTGCAAGAGAATGATATCTGGCTAATTTTTATTTGAAAATTTAAATCCTCATAAAAACAATGGAAAAACAAATTGTGTTTTGGGTTCACAGCAAAATTATCGAGAACGTACAGAAATTTCCCATTTGCCCCCTGTCCCCACACTTTGCTCTACAAAGCCTTCTCATTATCCCCATTGGAGTGGTACATTTGTTACAATTGATAAACCTGTATTAACATATCATAATTTCCCCAAGTCCATAGTTTACCTTAGGATTTTACTTTTGATGCTGTATATTCAGTGGGTTTGGACAAATGTATCATAGTATGTATCCATCATTTCAAGGTCATACAAAGTATTTCACTGCCCTAAAAATACTCTGGACTCTTCCTATTCACCCCTCCTGGGCTCCCCACCCCCACCCCAACCCTGCCCCACCGATGTCTGACAACCACTGATATTTTTATTGTCTTCACAGTTTTGCCTTTTCCAGAATATCATATATTTGAAATATATGTGCAGCCTTTTCAGATGCTTCATTCTCTAAGTAATATGCATTTAAGGTTTCACCATGACTTTTCATGGCTTAATAACTCATTTTTTTTGCACTAAACAATATTCCATTCTGTAAATGTACCGTAGTTTACAGCATGTAAATTGTTTAATATGTCCTAAGAAGGACATCTTAGTTGCTGTCAAGTTTTGGCAATTATGAATGGAAATGCTATACATATCCTTGTTTATGTTTTTGTGTAGTTACATAAGTTTTCAATTCATTAGGGTAAATAATGAGAAGTGCAATTGCTGTATCATATGGTAAAAGTGCGTTTAGTATTATAGGAAACAGCCAAACTGTCTTCCAAAGTAGCTGTACTGTTTTGCATTTCCTCCAGCAATCAGTGGGAATTCCTGTTGCTCTACATCCTAACCAACATTTGGTGGTATCAGTGTTCCAGATTTTTACCATTCTGCTAGATGTACAGTGAGATCTCATTGTTTTACTTTGCATTCCTGATGACATATTATTTGAAGCATCTGTTCATACGCTTATTTGCTCTCTGTATATCTTCTTTGATGAAGTGTTTGTTAAGGCCTTTGACCCATTTTTTGAATTGGGTGGTTTTCTTATTAATGAGTTTTAAGAGTTCTCTGTATATTTTGGATAAGAGTTCTTTATCAGATGTGTCTTTTGCAAATATTTTCTCCCATTCTGTGGCTGTCCTCTAATTCTCTTGATGTCCTTTGCAGAGATGAAGTTTTAAACTTTAATGAAGTCCAACTTTTCAATTATTACTTTCATGGATTGTGCTTTTGATGTTGTACCTGAGATGTCATTGTCATACTTAAGGTCATCTAGGTTTTCTCCTATGTTATCTAACAGGAGTTTTATAGTTTTGCATTTTACATTTAGGTCTGTGATCCAGTTTGAGTTAATGTTTGTGAAGGATGTAGGTCTGTGTCTAGATTTGTTTTTTGCATGTGCATGTCCACTTGTTCCCTTACCTTTTTCTTTTTGTAAGTCTATTTTTGCTCCATTCTATTACTTTTATTCCTTTGTCAAAAATCAGTTAACTGTATTTACCTGGGTCTATTACTGGGCTTTCTATTCTATTTATCTGTTCTTTTGCCAATACTACACTGTCCTGATTATTGTAGCTTTATAGTAAGTTTTGAAGTCAGGTAGTATGAATCCTCCAACTTTGTTCTTCTCCTTCAATATTGTGTTAGCCAGTCAGGGTCATTTACCTCTTCATATAAACATGGGGATACGGTTTTGTTACCCACAAAATAACTTGCTGAGATCTTGATTGGGATTTCATTGAATATGTAGATCAGGTTTGAAAGAACTGACAACTTAACAGTATTGAATCTGCCTATCCATGAACATGGAATATTTATTCATCTAATTAGATATTCTTTGATTTTGTTCATCAAAATTGTATAGTTTCCTCATATAGATCTTGAGCATATGTTTTTTGATTTATACCTACATACTTCATTTTTAGAAGATGTTAATATAAATGCTATTTGTAGTTAAACAATAGATTTTTATAACAATTGTTTCTAATAATTCTTCTAATATGGTAGGAGGTATTCACTGAATAAAATCATGAAGTTTAAATACATCGTTTAATCCTCACACCACCCCTTTCTTTAAACTTACATATTTTTATCCCCATTTTGCATATAAAGAAATGAGAGAAAGAGAGATTTAAGACTACATATGTATATGTTTGAATATAATGGTCCATAAGGATACTTCAGTAGTAAAACAAAAACAAACAAATACAAAAAAGTACAAACTTAGAATTCATTATAGTTTTGAATGAATACCATTTTGGGGGCCATTATTGTAATATTGTAATCATGCAAGGATGATTTAAAATTTTCTTAAGATTTTAAATATTAGGATCAGTCTTACTATCAAGTGAGTGGCAATCATTTATATAAAATGTGAAAGCATACGTCTCTATTAAGAAAGTCATAGGGCTCTACGTAACTATCACTGAAATTCCCTATGTTAATATTCAGCTGCTTATTTTGCATTACATTTGCTCTTTTATGAAAACTGCCTGGGTAAAAAGGTCCTGTTATGATCATTCTGGCCATAAAACTGTCTGAAAATTTAAAAAATATGTCTATTAAGTTCATCTCTGGAATTTTTATCCAAAGTAGGTTACCTTGAAATAATGGCTTTCACTAATAACTAATTATCATCATTCATACTCCAGTATAAAATGAAAATTAAAGAAAAAAATTTTTAAGCATCCATTTTGTAAAAGGAAGCAAGAACTATGGATAATTTCAGTGACTGCTAGTGGCAAATTTAATTTTCATTAAAATTACTTTCAGGCTCTTTGAACTCCTATTTTAGGAACATGTCCTTCTAGAACCCACTTTCCATGAGCATAGAAAGCATGGCACCAAGCCATAGAAGAGACCACATGTAGTTCTGGTCAACTGCCCCACCTGAGCTCCCAGTCAGTAAGAATTATAAACTGCCAGATAGGTGAGTAAACTATCCAGGATGTTTCAATTAAACCTCCAGTTAATTGTAGCTTCAGCTCAAAACATGTGGCTAAGCCCAATCAACCTATAAAATCTTGAGAGATAATAAAATAATTGTTCCTTTAAGTCATTAGATATGTTATGTATGTCTGTATTTATTTATTTATATTTTGCGGTACATGGGCCTCTCACTGTTGTGGCCTCTCCCATTACAGAGCATAGACTCTGGACGTGCAGGCTCAGTGGCTATGGCTCACAGGCCTCGCCGCTCTGTGGCATATGGGATCTTCCTGGACTGGGGCATGAACCCACGTCCCCTGCATCGGCAGGCATACTCTCAACCACTGCGGCACCAGGGAAGCCCATAGATAATGTATTTAAATAAATATGAGGTAGCAGTAAACATATGGCTAAAAGAGATTTATTTGTTAAAAAGTAGTAAGCCATATTTGAAGAACAGAAAAATAGCAATTCTAAAATGGGAACTATATTAATTAAAATTTGGAATTGAATGCATGAATTAAAATAGATATAGCTGAGAGTCAATTGGTAAACAAGAAGGCCAAATTACCAGAAGGTAATGTAGGCCATTAGAAATTGAAAACTAAAAGGGAATAAGGGAAGAGTAAGAATATATAAAATGCAAGCAAGACAATAAAGAACATAGAGAAATTGATTACAAAATGGCTAGAATTGATGAAAGACAGATATGATGAAAGACATAAATCCACATATATAGTAAACACAATATATATAATGCATGCAAAATAAAAAGAAATTAATATCTAGGAACATTTTAGTAAACTATCGAATGCCTAAAATGAAAAATTCTTCTAAAAGCACTGAGGAAAAAACCAAAGTATTTATGAAAAACAATAAGAGCATCAACTAAATTCTTACAAAAACAATAACAACAGCAGCATAAAAAATGTCTCTTAGCCTGGATATTTGAACAAAATAAAGCTTTATGATAAAGTAAATATTTGAGATCACATAAAATATTTCAGGAAAGAAAAATTGAGAAGTTTTACTAAAGGAATGAGTAGAGAATATGCATTAGAAAGTTGGAAAGTAATCCCTGAAGGAAGGTCTGAGCTGCAAGAAGTATTAATAATTAAATAAAGTGATAAACATATGAGTGCATTTAAACAAATAAAATTTCATAACTGTGTACTTTTTTTAAAAGGACAAAGTCATCAGATTTTGAGCATTTGATGGTTTATATATTGTGTAATTATATATTAACATGGATTTAATAAAGGGAAATTTCTGGGGTAACCTATAAAATAGAAATAGAATATGCACCATCTAAGCTATCAGATAGAAATGGGATGAGGAAAAAATAAAACAATACTTCAGTCACTCCAAAAATATATTATATATTGAATATTAAACACATAGACTGTACAGACAAAATAAGAGCCTTTTAAAAGTATAAGAATTGGGAAAGATTAGAAGGAAATTATGTAACGGTAGCTGGTTTATCTCTACTAATAACTTATGAGAGGAAGTTTCATCATTGATAGAAATAATACCCATCACCACTTACTGCTAAAAGTTTTAACCAACTAGCTAGACATAAAAACTCATTCACTGAAAAAAGTTTCAGTACAATAAAGCAAAAATTGTCAGTTGTCCAAAGAAAAGATGAATGGCTGATGCTTTACCATAATAGGAGATTTAAACAAGCTTTTCCTACAGATATATAGATCAAATCAATTAAAAACCAATAATAACATTAATAACATACAAATACAATTAAGGCATTAGTGCACCCAACAGATGGAGAGTAGGTCTCCAAATATAGACAAAAATACAAAAAATGAATGTCTTAAGGTATGAAGTTTCAAAACAAGTTTTTAAAATGCTGTCATAAAGACTAATAACACTGAACATAAAATGTTATTTAGAAATCATTTACATAAATATAAATTAAAACCAAAATACCAATACATTAACACATTTTTAAAATTTTATAAACAATCCATATATGAATGAATAAATAAAATAAAATTTTAAAAATTGGATGATAGAGGAAATAAAAGTTATCAAAGCATACTTTTTCAACTAACTTCAAAGTAAAATTACATAAATACCTACATATTGGAAAGGAAGAATTTAAAATGGATTATTCTTAAATGACAAAATTGTCAACATTGAAAATCCTAAAGGATCAACAAAAATGATACTAAAAACTAATAAGTAAATTAATCAAGATCACAGAGTAAAGCTCAATGTACAAAATCAATTGTGTTTCTATATAATTTTAATGGACAATTAGGAATGGAAATTTTAAAATGCCCATTTTAATAGCATCAAAACCCTAGAAATATTAAGTATAAATTTAACAAACTATGTGCAAAACCTTTACTGTGAAAGCTACTAAATACCATTGAGCAAAATAAATTAAGATCTAAATAAATAAGGAGAGAGACAGAGAGACAGACAAGACATACATACAAACATACATTATGGCTATAGACTAGAAGACTCAGTATTGTTGAGATGCTAATTCTTCCCAAACTGATCAATAGATTCATAGATTCTGCATAATTCTTATCAAAATTCCAGCAGGCTATTTTGTTTAAATTGAAGACTATTTCTCAAATGTATGTCAAAAGAAAAAGGGTCTATAATAGTCAAATAAATTTGAAAAAGAACGAAGTTGTAGAATATACATTAATGATTTTTAGACTCACTAGAAATCTACAACAACAAGGGCAGGGTGGCATTATAATAAAACTATATACACAAATACTGTATACTAATAGACTAGAATATAAAGAAAATGTGAATGTGTATGCCCAACTGACTTTTGACTGAGGTGCCAAAACAATTAAATTGTTAAAGACTGTCTCTTTCAACAAATGGTGCTAAAACAGTTGGACATCCAAAGACAAAAAAAAAAGCTGTCAACCTTAAAAATCATACATCATATAAATAGTAACTCAAGTGGATCAGACATTTGAATGTGAAATGTAAAATATATAAGATGTCTAGAAAAAAAACAGCAGAAAATCATCAGAATCTAAGGCTCAGAAAAGAGTTCTTAGTGTTGACACCAAAACAAAAATCCAGAAAAAGTTTTTAAATGTTAATTTGAGCTCTAAATAAATTAAAAACTTTTGCTTCGTGAAAGCCCATGTGAAGAGCGTAAAAAGACAACCTCCAAACTTGAAAAAAAATACTTGCAAATCACATATCTGACAAAAGACTAGAATCTAAAATACATACAAAATTTCCAAAAATCAACAGTAAAAATAAAAAAAGACAAAAGCTGTCCAATCAGGAAAGGGGAAAAAGACATGAAGAGACTTTTCACTGAAGAAGATATAAAGATGGTAACTAAGCATGTGAAAATATGTTCAGCATCTTTAGCCATTGGGGAAATGTAAAATAAAGCTCTACAGCTAACCAAATGGCTCAAATTTTAAAAATGGGGGAAAAAATAAGAGCAAATGTTGGTGAGAACATGGAGAAACTGGATCACCCATACATTGCCAATAGGAAAACCTTTTGGTGGATTTTTTTATGAACTAAATATGAAATTGCCATCTGACCCAGTAATTGAATTCTTGGGTACTTATCCAGAGACGTGGAACCGTGTTCACATAAAAACATGTACACAAATATTCAAAGCAGATATTCCTAATAATCAAAAAACTGGAAAAAAGCCCAGATATCTTTCAATGATGAATGGTTAAGCAAACTGGAACATCCATACCATGGAATAGTACTCAGTGATAAAAAGGAACAAACAATTGAGACGTACAAACCTTGAATCACCAAAGTTTTATGCTGATAAAAATAATCCCTAAATGTTAAATACTGTCTGATTCCCTTATATAGCATTGTTGAAATGAAAAAATTATAAAAAGGAAGAAGAAATTAGTGATGTCTAGGGATTAAGAAAATGTAGGTTGGGTACAGTGTGTGGGGGGCTGAATACAACATGAGGAATCCTTGCGGAGAAGTAAACGTTCTGTATCTTGGCTCTGTCAATGTCAGTATACTAATTGCGATATTTTACTAGAGTTTTGCAAGATGGAAGCATTGGGGCAACTGGATGAAGGGATGAAGGGTACATGGAATCTCTCTGTATTATTTCTTATTGTTGCATATGAATCTACAATTTTTTCCAAATAAAGTTTACTTTAAAATGTAGCAATGTTTTTAGATACAATATCAATACATGAAAATCAATTATGTTTTTGTGTATTAGCAAACATTTGGAAAATAAAATATTTTTAAAAATCCATTTTCAGTAGCATCAAAAAATAAAATAATATTACACTCAGGAAAAAAATAACAAGACAAGAAAGAAAGGGTATACAGGGACTTTAGTGACTCTTCTACAGTTTTGTTTCTTGATATAGAAATATGGTTCATGGTGTATATTTTACTAGTTTTCTTTAAATGGTATGGTATTATAATTAGCATATATAATATGATATGCTTCAAAAAATAATATACTGATACCATGATGGTAAGAATAAAAATTCTAGATTTTTATTTTATTCATATTAACATTTTTTCACCTAATATAATTTCTTAGAAAATAAGTTCTCAAGTTTTGAAACAAAAATGAATATCAGTTGCAAAGATATTTTTGCTTTCTATCTGCCTGTTTTCTATGATTTTTAATCTAGACTATATTTATTAATGTTTCCTTTTTTAATGATTATAGAACTATACAAATAAAAATCATTGATCATTTTATAATGATTTTAGTCTTTATAAGAAGATAGATGCACTGTCATATACCAGTGTCCCTCACCTAGAAACAACAAAGGAAGTACACGATTTTGCTCTAGAATGGTCTAATAAAATGCCTCACTTGAAAAACCCTTGAAAATTTCTTTCCATATTTCACATGTATGAAAAATATACTACAAATGATGTCTTTTAGATTAGTCATTGATCAGTTGGAAGCCTTGTTAAAAGACAAATTATTGGACCAATTCTTACAGTTTCTGATTCAGTAGGTCTGGAGCAGATGGGCCTTATAATTTGCACTGGTAACACATTGAAATAACTATGCAAGGCCGTTGGTATGAGGTATCCATAATCATTAGTGTGAGAGTCCATTAAATTTATATGAACATATATACACACACACATACATATACATATCTATACACATATAGACACGTACCTGTGCACAGACATGTACACACATATGCATGTACACACACATATAAATACTTGTTCAATAAATTATAGTCTCTTTTTTGGTTGTCAGCCAGACCAACTTAATTTTTCCCTGCCCAAGCATTAATTGGGACCTTAGTCCTTGGGATCTGGTTAACTGTTGAAGGAATTTACTGAGAGAAAGGAACTAAAAGAATTACACGTGCGACTTTTTTATGGATGCTTAACTCTTATTTTAACACATAGATAACCTATTTACAATATAGGCATCAGAAATGTAAATCTATGTGAGTTTTACAACATAGTCCCTGTCTTTGTAGTCTTTACCTCATGTACCCTTTAATTATATTAACATTAATGCATTGTCTTCTCACATCACTAGGGTTTTGTACAGTGTGTTCTTTCTAAGAGATATTATCCCTCAGCCTCTATTTCTGCAAGTCTCATTCTATATATATATATTTTTGAGTTCAGCTTTTGATTGAACATATTATAAAAGGGGTTTAGTCAAAAAGACCAAAACCCATGTCATCATGAGACTCCTGAGATTTTTCTTTCTTTGCTTCTACTTTGTTCTCAGCTGGGGCCACAGTGGTAGAAGGGGAAGAGCCTCCTACTGGTGCAGCTCCAGCTGCTGGGATGGCCTACCAACCCTCTACATTGTGGATGAGGTTCCAGATGTTGACACTGGCCAGAGCCTCTGCAAACAAGCCAGGCCAGAAAGACTTTAATGAGTATATTGATCTTATCTAAAAAATCAAATTCTTTGCATGTAATAGAGACATAGTAATTGTTTTTGAATGAATTAATAAAATAAATTCGTTAATATACACTGTCAGTATCTGGAAATTTTTCAAATGAATACTAGATTTTAAAAATCTAATAAAAATTATTTAATAGATGACCCATAAATGTAAAGCATATCAACATTCTCACCTAAAAACAAATGAAGAGACCCTGATAATACCCCAAAGAGATGCCCTAGGTTTTAAAAATTCATGTATTATATCATCTAGAAAATTAAGCAAGATTTGCCCTATTAATGACGGATGAATTTTTAATCTGCTGGATTGCATTTCTTACTTCCTATTCATTTATTCAGAGATGTCAACTCCCATAAGATGGCAGTGTCACAAGTAGAATATGGATAGCATTTATGCATTAATCCCAGGGGATATAGGATCACAAGATACACAATGGGTGGTGATTAGGAAATGTTAAGAAAGGAAGCCCGGCATGGAGCCAGTAATATGCATGATAAACATATGTTTACACGGTCAGAGAAATAAGCTATGGAGACAGAAAAATATTCCATCTCTAGTAACTGAGCCATAATAGATGAAATTTTACTAAATACAGAAAGTGAAACAAGGCTGAGAGCTGGGATTAAACAAAGGTATGAAGACCAGAGGTTGGAACTTATGGGAACCGTCTTCAAATTCTGCTTACTACACAGACTTAGGAAACCTGGTATAATTTTTGTATTAGTGGGATGATTTCTAATTTACCTTATACTTAGCTTTAGTAAAACTGGAATAGACCATTCAGTTTCTGCTTCCTGCTCCATAGTTTCCACCAGCCACTGTCGTGTAAGCATACACCAATTAAATACAGTTGTCCCTACTCATACATACACATATTGTAAGTGGAACTATAAGGAGAATATCACACTGACATCTCTGAATTTCTCTCTACCACTTATCTCTGAAACTGATTGCTGAGATATTTGTACAATTTTAAAGACAAAAATTGTGTCCTTGGAATTTTACACCTGGCTATAGATATGATATCTTCTGTAAGACCAATAGAAAATATACTCAGGCATAAACTGACTCAAATAGGATAACGAACTTTGAAAAGCCAAAGGGAGTTTAAGAAGCAATCTTGATAAACAAGGGATAATTAAAATCAATAACTAAATAGTAGGAAAGAAGTAGTGTAATAAACAAGATCAGTAAAGTGAAAGTGTTGAAATGGACTTTAATATAGTTACAAGCACATACAAGCTAAAAAGAATATTGAGCAAGAATACATAGAATATAAAATTAATTATTTGGGTCTATAATCCAATTATGCCAATTAAAACCTGCAGTGGGTATCAGCAGAAACAGATTAAAAAATAAGTGGAGTAATGCTTTCAAATTTCAAAGTTTAAAAATTTACCTTTGCCTTTCAAAAAGGTTTTTTCTCAATATACTAATGCTTTTACACCATAACCATAACCATTCAAATGCAATATGATATTCAACAAAAATAAACATTTCAGCATTTAAATACATGTCACAGACCTCTTTCTCCCCACTTACAGATCAGCCTCCTTTCTCTTAAAATAAGAGAAATATCTATTTCATTGGATATTTTTTCCAATGAGTAATTATATAAGTAATTAAAACATTGAGTTACTGCTATGTTCTAAATAATTGCTAGTCAGTAAGAAATTAACTGTGAATATGAAGAAAATTTTAGTGTGTAAAATATCTGTTTTCTTGTTTCAAGAATAAAATTGATGAATTAAAAGAGAAGTATCTTATAATGTGACAATAGTTTCAGGTACATAGAATGAGTAGCATCACAAAATAAATTATGAGTTTATTTTTGAAAACACCAACAAAATATACAACCATTTGTAAAGACTAAAGTAAATACAAAAACACAGGGTAAATAACTTGAATAAAATACTCATTAAAATATGTTAGATATATATTTTTATGGTAAGTGAACATAAGATACATTTTACTACTGCAGAATTATAGAATTTTAAAATGTATGCTTTTGTAAGCATATGTAGTTAAAATTGACTCACAAAAGAATAGACAACTTCATGGAAGCAGTTGGGAAAAAGAAAAGAAGCTTCTAAAGATACAGAGACAAATCAGTTTATGGCAGTGGAACATTTTTAAAGAGTATAATAAACTTTTTATACTTTATCTGACCCATTTTATATAGCTAACATAGTAGCAGTAAGAAACTTCAAAAATATCAAACTCACATATTTTACATACAAGTGTGCGCACACAAACATGCACACACGCAAATACTTATAGGCAAAACTTACTCATAAATTGAATTACATACACAAAGTGACCCAAAATATTTGTATATAATTAATTCTATTATTTCTACTTTAATATCATAATTTTTAATACTATAATACTAATATTTTTAATTGAAGTATAGTTGATTTACAGTGTTGTGTCATTTACTGCTGTACAGCAAAGTGATTCAGTTATACATATATATACATGCTTCTTTAAAATATTGTTTTCCATTATGGTTTATCATAGGATATTGAATATAGTTCTCTGTGCTATACTGTAGGACCTTGTTGTTTATCCATTCTATATATAAAAGATTACAGCTGCTAACACCAACCTCCCACTCCATCCCTCCCCCAACCCCCTCCCTCTTGGCAACCTAGTCTGTTCTCTATGTCTGTGATTCTGTTTCTGTTTCATAGATAGGTTCATTTGTGTAATATTTTAGGTTCCACGTATAAGTGATACCATGTGGTATTTGTCTTTCTCTTTCTGACTTACTTCACTTAGTATGATAATCTCTAGTTGCATCCATGTTGCTGCAAATTATTGTGTTCTTTATTGTGCTCTTTATTATGGCTGAGTAGTATTCCATTGTATATATGTACCACATCTTCTTTATCCATTCCTCTGTCAATGGACGTTTAGGTTTTTTCCATGTCTTGGCTATTCTTAATAGTGTTGCAACAGCATCATAATTGAATGATAAAGAAGGAGAGAGTGGAAGGAAGGGAGAGGAATATTGCCATTCCTATAGATAATAATCTTTAAAGAGCATGACACTCTTGATAAAAATCCTTTTTGACTTAAAAGTATATTTTCTTAACCTTATAAGCAAAATTAATCACAAAAGTTTAATGTATCTATAATTAACCAAGCAACATTTGATCATTTCTATTAAATTCAGA
This sequence comes from Neophocaena asiaeorientalis asiaeorientalis, assembly GCF_003031525.2. NCBI lineage: Eukaryota > Metazoa > Chordata > Mammalia > Artiodactyla > Phocoenidae > Neophocaena > Neophocaena asiaeorientalis. Next base: position 503,650 of record NW_020173388.1, read on the forward strand.
AGCAGAACAGATATGACTACTGTCACCATTATCACCCTACATTGTTGTAGTCACTTTGATAGCCATGAAATAGGAAATGAGATAGAATCATTAGAAAGGAGGATAAACCAGTATTGGTTTGTAGATACGATTGCCTATAAATAAATTTCCCAAAAGTCATGTCAAACATTTTAGAACTAAAAGGACAGTTCAGTTAAATGGATCAAGAAATAATTGGACAAGTGTCCAAAAATTTTATAATAAAAATATTAATTATAGTGATATTTGTCTGAATAAAATTTTGGAAAATAATCCAAATTTCCAAAAGAAGGAAATAGTTGAAAAAAATTTTTTACAACTCATTCAATGTAATATGCAGCTATTAAAATCCTATCATTTATGTTTATAGATATTCACTGAAGCAAGCACATTGTTATATAGGTATGACACTGATGAAATATGATTGAAATAAATCTGTATATGTTTCTAAGTTCCTTAAAACAAGAAAACTGTTTGAATAATTAGAAAAAAGTGATAGTGTGTCTTAAAATACGTAAAATTAGATAGATAGTGAGAGAATTTAATGTAAAACAACAGGGGACCCAGTTTCTAAATGTATTTGTTATACAAAAAGTTACTTTATATCACTAGAATAAATGTAAATTATTGATAAATTATGGTGATATCATAATTGAGCATTTAACAACAAAATAGATTCCCCCTAAATATGATACATCAAAAAGATAGTCCATCAAGATTATAGATTTACTTTTAAGTTTCAATAAAATATATTGGAAATATGAAAAATATTGGAAAATATTGTTGGTATCAGTGTAGGGAAGACTTCTGCAAAATTAAAGATCCATTAAAAAGTCATTACATATTTGACTACATAAAATGAAAAACATCTATCTGTAAAAATATGTACATATATGGAATGTAACAAAGAAAACAACAAACTAAGGAAATGTGCTTGCAAAGCTAATAATAAAGTGTCTCTTGATGTATAAAGCTCAAACAATTCAATTTAAAATGAACAAATATGCTAATATAAAACAACGTTTTAAAAGAGATTCAAAAAATAGAGATCTAATATACAATCACATTTTCTAATACTTAAAAGAAACAGTGAACACTCGTATAGTGGAGTGAGGAGTTAGCACATCCCATTACCAAAAAGCAATGATGAAAACTGGACACAGTTATCAAAACTATCATCTCACAATTCTGGACAGTAATCAGAGGTATACAACAAATTGGAAAGCATTTATTCAAGGAAAACAACCAAAACTCAATCGGAGCAGTGGGTGTTTGTGGCATTTTTATATGGGGCTTCTTCCATCTCCCATGCCCCTCCACCTGCTCCTTGGCAATAACTAAAAGGACTAGAGAGCCTCACTGCCACCAGAGAAGGCTGATTTCTCTGATATTAAACTCGAAGGAAAAGCCCCATATGTAGATTCGTTGCAAATAATAGCGGTTTCAGTGGCAGTTGGGGTAGGCCAACACCACAGCTGCCTGAGTATTCAATATAGGTTGGGGCAAGCAAGAGACCAGTAAATACCTAACAGAAAGACCTGGGGAACAAGCTGGCCATAAGGATTTTTGATAAGCTTTCACACATTACTCAGAATTTGGAAGACTTCTTGCATGCAAAGCACAGAATACTCAGAAGAGACTGGAAAGTGCCCCATTTATATACTCATCCCCAGCTGAATATGAAATCCTGAAGAAGCAAAAAGTCTGGATCAGACTTGTAAACTCTCTGAACTACAAATCATGCTCCCTCCCAAGCCTTATTTGCTAACTTACTTGAGCCAAATATTTCAAGGTATTTAAGTCCAACTTCAGAGTAAAAATTGGCTAACCAATATGCTATGAGGACCCACTGGCCAGCCAAGGAAACTCATATAAAAAATCTAAATATGAAAAAAAATTAAAAATGAGCAAAAATATCAATTACTGTGCATAGTAGAGGAGATAGTTTCTGTAGAATTAATTCAGGAGAGTCACTAAACAAACAAATTAAAACAAAAAATAATTTTGGTAAGGGGAATCTGAATCCAGTGTTACTGCAATATATTATCTAAAATGTCTAGGTACCAACAACAACAAAATATCAACATGCAAAGAAACAGGAGAGTGTGGCCATACACAGGAAAAACAAAAACAGTGAAAAGTGTATCAGAACACAGCTATTAGATTTGATAAACAAAAACTTCAAAATAGCTGTTATAAATATGTTCAAAGAAAACCATGCTTAAAAAATTAGAGGCATGCATGACAGCAATGACTCATCAAATAAAGAAAACCAGTAAAGAGACAAAATTTTAAAAAGAAAAGTAGAAATAACTGGAGTGGAAATGTGCAATAACTGTAGTGAAAAATTCACTAGATTGGTTCAGTAAAAGATTTGAGGCAAAAGAAAAAGTCAGCAAAACTTGAAGCCAAATTATTACACCTAATTTAGTCTAAAAGGAGAAATAAAAAAGAACTAATAAATAATGGACAGAGGCTCAGACACTTATTAGACACTGTCAAACTGGGATGCTTGTGATGAGTATCCCAGAAGGAGAGGAGAGAGATAAGGGACAGACAATATGTTTGAAGAAATAACAGCCAAAACTCCACAAATTTTATGAAAAATATTCATGTACACATCTAAAAGTTCAGTGAGCTAAACTCAGAGAGATTCACTCCTAGAAAAACTGAAATAAAACTATCAAAAGGAAAAGAGAAAAATCCTGATATTATCAACATTGTAAGGACACATTACTGATTCATCACGTGCAGTAAGATTAACTGTTGATTTCTCATCAGGAACAATGGATGCCAGAAGACAGATATTAAAAGAATAAGGGAAAATTATGGACAAATGTCAAGTAATAACCCAACATTCAGAAATGAATACATATTTTCACAATTGTTTCAGTGAAAATTCCTACTTCTTTGGCTAAAGTGTTATTTTTTCCATTTCAGTAAAAATATTATTTCTCCTATATCTACTTCACTTTTTATAAGAATGGTTAAAGTTTGACTTCTGAAATTGTTTTATTTTATAAAAATGTCTTCAAAAGAAGGAAATAAAACAAATTTAGATTAAAATATCTGTATATAAATTCATGTCTAGTACTGTATTTCTAAGTTTGGCTGAACTTTCTTGTTGGCTGAATATCATAGTAACATGCTAGGGATGTTAGACTTGCAATGACTTTGCCCCTGTGCACCTACTTACTTTTCAAAACTCTGTTCTGGCTTAATGTTTATTTTAACAATTTCTTAAGACTGGGCTGATAATATCACAATGCAAGAGGCTAAAACAAAAAGGGAACTAATAAAGTACATGGATATTGTACCTCAGTGAGTAATGTGTATAAAAATAATGTATTATTTATGGAAATATGTGTAAAATAATGTTTCCTTATCTTTTGCAATCATGAGAAAATGAAGTAGCAATCTACATTAGATCATGCATCATACTGGGAAAAAAATTGCCTTATAGATTGCATACAGAACACATTTACTTATATAATTAACTTTCTAAACATATTTACTTGTTTCATATACATTCTTCTATATTTCCTCATTTTCCTACTTCAAAATATTGACAGAACATTTGTTGTTAGACATATTTTTCATTCTTCTTAAAACCTAATAAAATAATAAAATTATTTCATATTGAAATTGGGCATAAAGACAAAAATTTTCACTAAAACTGAGGAATTTATCTTTTGTATCCTGGAGAGATTGTGACGGAAATTATTTGTAAGATCCTCTAATTTTTGTTCACTTCCGCTATCTACATGGATTAAATTTGCCCTTTTGAAAGCTTTAGTGTAACATTAAATTAAAATATATCATGTAATATATAGCATTATAAAATATAAAATATGAGTTTAAAACATTATATTTCCTGTTAGTTTACAAGAGAGTTGAACAATTTAACTTTATTTTAGATTGAATAATGGTTTCTGGTATAGCCTGTGAACATAACATGTTAAAATAACATGTTAACAAAAGTGCTAAAAATAACATTTTTCTGTAAAATTCCTTCTTTGAATTGAAACATAGTTGATTTACAATGTTGTATTATTTTTAAGCATACAACAGATCGATTCAATATTTTTATACGTTCTACTCCATTTAAAGTTAAAATAAAATATTGGTTATGTTTCCTATGTTGTATATTACAGCCTTGTATATTATTTATTTTATACGTAACACTTTGTACCTGTTAATACTCTTCCCCTATCTTGCCCCTCCCAAACCCATATTCCCACTGATACCACTAGTTTGTTCTCTGTCTATAAATCTGTTTCTGTTTTGTTATATTCATTCATTTGTTTTATTTTTTAGATTCCACATATAAATGAAAACATACAGTATTTGTCTTTTTCTGTGTGACTTACTTCACCAAGCATAATACCCTCCAGGTCCATCCATGTTGTTGCAAATGGCAAAATTCCATTCTTTTTTATGGCTGAATAATATTCCATTGTGTGTGTTTGTGTACCACATTACTTTATCAATTCATCTACTGATGGACACAGGTTGCTTCCATATGTTAGGTATTGTAAATGATGCTACTATGAACATTGGGTTGCATATATCTTTTCCAATTAGTGTTTTCATTTTTTTCAGATATAAGCACAGGAATGGAATTGCTGGATTTTATAATAGTTCTATATTTATTTTTTAAAGGAACCTCCACACTATTTCCATAGTGAACTGTACCTATTTACATTCCCACAAACAGTGAACTAGGGTTCCATTTTCTCCATATTCCTGCTGACATTTATCACTTGTTAACTTTTTGATGATAGCCATTCTGACTGGTTTGGATTTGCATTTCCCTGATTATTAGTGATGTAGAGCATCTTTTCATGTGTCTTTGGCCATCTGTACATTTTCTTTGGAAAATGTCTGTTCAGGTCTTTTATCCATTTTTTAATCAGGTTGTTTGTTTGTTTATTGGTATTGAATTCTATGAGTTTTTAAAATATCAGGTATTAGCCCCTTATCAAACATATCATTTGCAAGCATATTCTCCCATACTGTATATCATCTTCGCATTTTATTGATAGTTTTATTCACTGTGAAAAAGCTTTTAAGTTTTTTGTTTATTTTTAATTTTGTTTTCCTTTCCTGAGACAGTTCCCCCCCCCCAAAATATGGTTAAGATTTACATAAAATAGTCTAGTGCCATGTTTCCTCTAGGAGTTCTATGGTTCCTAGTCTGAAATTAAGTCTTTAATCCATTATGAATTTTTGTTTTGGCATGAGAAAAAGTTCTAATTTTATTATTTTACATGCAGCTGTACAGTTTTCCCAACACCACTTATTTAAGATGCTATCTATTCCAACGTTGTATATTTTTGGCCACAGTGTCATAGAATAATTGACCATATGTGTATGGCTTTATTTCCAGGCTCTGTATTATTTTCCACTGATCTGGTTTTTTTTGGTTGATTTATTTTTTTCCTTGTGAGTACCATGCTGTTTTGATTACTGTAGTTTTGTAGTATAGTTTGAATTCAGGAGTATGATACCTCCAGCTTTGTTTTATTTTTTTCCACTTTATTTTTTTTATTAGAGTATAATTGCATTACAATGTTGTGTTAGTTTCTGCTGTACAGTGAAATGAATCAGCTATATATATACATATATCCCCTCCCTCTCCCCCCATCCCACCCATCTAGGTCATCACAGACCACCGAGCTGAGCTCCCTATGCTATACAGCAGGTTCCCACTAGCTATTTCACACATGATAGTGTATTTATGTCAAGCCTAATCTCCCAATTCATGCCACCCTCCCCTTCCCCCGTATCCACAGGTCTGTTCTCTACATCTGAGTTTCTATTCCTGCCCTGCAAATATGTTCATCTGTACCGTTTTTCTAGATTCCACATATATGCATTAATATATGATATTTGTTTTTCTCTTTCTCACTTGCTTCACTCTGAATGACCGAGTCTAGGTTCATCCACATCTCTACAAATGACCCAATTTCATTTATTTTTATGGCTGAGTAATTCCATTATATATATGTACCAGATATTCTTTATCCATTCATCTGTTGATGAACACTTAGATTGTTTCCATGTCCTGGCTAATGTAAATAGTGCTGCAATGAACATTCGGGTACCTGTGTGTTTTTGAAATATGGTTTTCTCAGGGTATATGCCAAGTAGTGGGTTTGCTGGGTAATGTGGTAGTTCTATTTTAAGTTTTTTAAAGGACCTCCATACTGTTCACAACAGTGGCTGTATCAGTTTACATTCCCACCAACAGAGCAAGAGGGTTCCCTTTTCTCTGCACCCTCTCCAGCATTTTTGTTTGTAGGTTTTTTGATGATGACCATACTGACCAGTGGGAGGTGAACCTCATTGTAGTTTTGATTTACAGTTCTCTAATAATTAGTGATGTTGATCATTTTTTCATGTGCCTCTTGGCCATCTGTGTGTCTTCTTTGGTGAAATGTCTATTTAGCTCTTCCACCCATTGTTAGATTGGGTTGTTTGTTTTTTTGAAACTAAGATGCATGAGCTGTTTGTATATTTTGGAGATTAATCCTTTGTCAGTTTCTTCATTTGCAAATATTATCTCCCATTATGAGGATTGTCTTTTCATCTTGATTATGGTTTCCTTTGCTGTGAAAAAGCTTTTAAATTTCATTAGGTCCCATTTGCTTATTTTTATTTTCATTACTTTAGGAGGTGGGTCATAAAAGATCTTGCTGTGATTTATGTCAAAGAGTGTTTTTCCTATGTTTTCCTCTAAGAGTTTTATAGTGTCTGGTCTTATATTTAGGTCTTTAATCCATTTTGAGTTTATTTTTGTGTATGGTGTTAGGGAGTGTTCTAATTTCATTCTGTTACACGTAGCTGTCCCATTTTCCTGGCACCACTTATTGAAGAGACTGCCTTTTCTCCATTGTATATTCTTGCCTCCTTTATCAAAAATAAGGTGACCATATGTGCGTGGGTTTATGTCTGAGCTTTCTATCATGTTCCATTGATCTACATTTCTGTTTTTGTGCCAGTACGATACTGTCTTGATTACTGTAGCTTTGTAGTATAGTCTGAAATCAGGGAGCCTGATTCCTTCAGCTCCGTTTTTCTTTCTCAAGATTGCTTTGGCTATCTGGAGTCTTTTGTGTTTCCATACAAATTATGAAATTTTTGTTCTAGTTCTGTGAAAAATACCAACAGTCATTTGATAGGGATTGCATTGAACCTGTAGATTGCTTTGGGTAGTATAGTCATTTTCAAAATATTGATTCTTGCAATCCAGGAACATAGTATATCTCTCCATCTGTTTGTGTCACCTTTGATTTCTTTCATCAGTTTTTTATAGTTTTCTGAGTACAGGTCTTTTGCCTCCTTAGGTAGGTTTATTCCTGGTATTTTATTCTTTTTGTTGTGATGGTAAATGGGATTGTTTCCTTAATTTCTCTTTCAGATTATTCATTGTTAGCATATAGGAACGCAAGAGATTTCTGTGCATTAATTTTATATCCTGCAACTTGACTAAATTCATTGATTAGTTCTAGTAATTTTCTGGTGGCATCTTTAGGATTTTCTATGTATAGTACCATGTCATCTGCAAACAGTGACAGTTTTACTTCTCTTCCGAATTGTATTCCTTTTATTTCTTTTTCTTCTCTGATTTCTATGGCTAGGGCTTCCAAAACTATATTGAATAATAGTGGCAAAAGTAGCCATTCTTGTCTTGTTCCTGATCTAAGAGGAAATATTTTCTGTTTTTCACCATTGAGAATGATGTTTGCTGTAGGTTCCTCATATATTGTCTTTATTAAGTTGAGATAGGTTCCCTCTATGCCCACTTTCTGGAGAGCTTTTATCATAAATCGGTGTTAAATTTTGTCAAAAACTTTTTCTACATCTGTTGAGATTATCATATGGTTTTTATTCTTCAATTTGTTGATATGGTGCATTACATTGATTAATTTGCGTATAGTGAAGAATCCTTGCATCCCTGGCGTAAATTCCACTTGATCATAGTGTATGATCTTTTTAATGTGTTGTTGGATTCTGTTTGCTTGTATTTTGTTGAGGATTTTTACATCTGTGTTCATCAGTGACATTAGCCTGTAATTTACTTTTTTTGTGAGATTTTTGTCTGTTTTTTGTATCAGGGTGATGGTGACCTAGTAGAACGAGTTTGGGAGTGTTCTTCCTTCTGTAATTTTTGGTAGAGTTTTAGAAGTATAGGGTTAAAGCTTTTCTGAATGTTTGAAAGAATTTGCCTGTGAAGCCATCTGATCCTGAACTTTTGTTTGTTGGAAGATTTTTCATTACAGTTTCAATTTCATTACTTGTGATTGGTCTGTGTATGTTTTCTAATTCTTCCTGGTTCAGTCTTGGAAAGTTGTACCTTTCCAAGAATTTGTCCATTTCTTCCAGATTGTCTATTTTATTGGCATAGAGTTGCTTGTAGTAGTCCCTTATGATCCTTTGTATTTCTGTGGTGTCAGTTGTAATTTCTCCTTTTTCATTTCTAATTTTATTGATTTTAGTCCTCTACCTTTTTCTTTTTGTGAATCTGGCTAAAGGTTTATCAATTTTGTTTACCTTCTCAAAGAACCGACTTTTAGTTTTTTTGATCTTTGCTATTGTCTTCTTCATTTCTACTCCTTTCTTCTCTGATATTTATGATTTTTTTCCTTCTACTAACTTTGGGCTTTCTTCTTTTTCTTGCTGCTTTTGGTGTAACATTAGATTGTTTATTTGAGATTTTTCTTTTTTCTTGAGGTGAGCTTGAATTGCTATAAACCTCCCTCTTAAAACTGCTATGGCTTCATCCCATAGGTTTTGGATCATTGTGTTTTTGTTGTTATTTGTTTCTAGGTATTTTTTAAAATTCTTCTTTGATTTCTTCAATGATCTCTTGGTTATTTAGCAGTGCACTGTTTTTAGCCTCCATTTGTTTGTGTTTCTAACAGTTTTTTTCTGTAATTGATTTCTAATCTCATAGTGTTTTGCTCGGGAAAAAATGCTTGATACAATTTCAACTCTCTTAAATTTTCCAAGGTTTGATTTGTGACCCAAAATGTGATCTGTCCTGGAGAACGTTCCGTGTGCACTTGAGAAGAAAGCGTATTCTTCCACTTTCAGGTGGAATGTCCTGTAAATATCAATTAAGTCTATCTGGTCTATTGTGTCATTTAAAGCTTGTGTTTCCTTATTTGTTTTCTGTCTGGATGATCTGTCTATTGGTGTAAGTGGGGTATTAAAGTCCTGCATTACTAATGTGTTACTGTAAATTTCCCCTTTTATGGCTGTTAGCATTTGCCTTATGTATTGAGGTGCTCTCGTGTTGGGTGCATAAATATTTATAATTGTTATGTACTTCTTGGATTGATCCCTTGATCATTATGTAGTGTCCTTCCTTATCTCTTGTAACACTCTTTATTTTAAAGTCTATTATATCTGATATGAGTATTGCTATTCCAGCTTTCTTGTGGTTTCGATTTGCATGGAATATCATTTTCCAGCCCCTCACTTTCAGTCTGTATGTCTCCCTAGGTCTGAAGTGCTTCTCTTGTAGACAGCATACATACAGGTTTTGATTTTGTATCCATTCAACCAGTCTGCATCTTTTGGTTGAAGCATTTAATCCATTTACATTCAAGGTAATTATCTATATGTATGTTCCTGTTACCATTTTCTTGATTTGTGCTTGATTTTGGGTTTTTTGCTTCTCTTGTGTTTCCTGCCTAGAGAAGTTCCTTTAGCATTTATTGTAAAGCTGGTTTGGAGGTGAATTCAGGAATATGATACCTCCAGCTTTGTTCTTTATTCACAAGTTTGCTTTGGCTATTTGGAGTCTTTTGTGGTTTCACACACATTTTAGGATTACTTGTTCTAGTTCAGTTTTGATAGGAATTGGGTTGAATCTGCAGATAGCTTTGGGTAGCTTGGATATTTTAACAATGTTAATTCTTCGAATCTGTGAACATGGGTTAGCATTTCAATTCTTTGTATCAACTTCAGTTCCCTTCAGCAGTGTTCCATAGTTTTCTGAGTTTATGTCTTTTACCTCCTTGGTTAAGTTTATTTTTAGGTATTTTATTCTTTTTGATGTGACTGTAATGGAATTGTTTTCTTGCTTGCTCTTTCTGATAGTTTATTTCTACTTATAGAAAAGCAAAAGATTTCTGTACATTGATCTTTGTCCCGCAACTTTACTGAATTAATTTATTAGTTCTAACAGATTTGGGTGGAGATTTTGGGAATTTCTAAATATAGTATCATATCATCTGCAAACAGTGACAGTTTTACTACTTTCTATTTGGATGCCTTGGATTTCTTTTTCTTTTCTGATTGCTGTGGGTAGGACTTAATACTATGTTAAATAGATGTGGTGAAAGTGGGCGTCCTTGTCTTTTTCCTCATTTTAGAGGAAAAGCTTTCAGCTTTCATCATTGAATATCATGTTAGCTGAGGGTTTGTCATAAATGGTCTTAATGATGTTGAGATATAGTCCCTCTATACCAACTTTGGGTGGAGTTTTTATCATGAATGGATGTTGAATTTTGTCAAATACTTTTTCTACATCTAATAAGATGATCATGTGATTTTATCCTTTCTTTTATTAATGTTTTTATCACATTGATTGATTTGTAGATGTTGAACCATCCTTACACCCCTGGAATAAATCCCACTTGATCATTGTCTATGATATTTTATATATTGTTGAATTTGGTTTGCTAATACTTGTTGAGGATTTTTGTTTGTTTGTTTGTTTTTGTTGAGGATTTTTGAGTTGATATTCATTAGTGATATTGGCCTGCAATTTTCTTTTGTTGTAGTGTTTTGTCTGGTTTTGGTATCACGGTAAAGGTGACCTTGTAGAACGAATTTGACAGTGTACCCTCCTCTTCAACTTTTTGGAATAGTTTGAGAAGGATAGGTATTAACTCTTCATTTAATGTTTGTTAGAATTCTTCTGTAAAGATACAGTCCTGGATTTTTGTTTATTGGGAATGTTTTGATTACTGATTCAATACTAGTAATTGTTCTGTTCAGATTATCTATTTCTTCCTGATTCAATCTTGAAAGAATGTGTGTTTCTAGGAATTTATTCATTTCTTCTAGGTTATCCAATTTTTTGGCATATAACTGTTTGCAGTATTCCATTATAATTTTTTGTATCTATGTGTTATCTGTTGAAATATTTCCTCTTTCATTTATTATTTTGTTTATTTGGGTCCTCTCCCTTTTTTTCTTAATGAGCTTGGCTAGAGGTTTGTCAGTTTCATTAATCTTTTCGGAAATAAACAACTCTTGGTTTCATTGACCTTTTCTACTTTTTTTTTTCTTTTGGTCTCTATTTTATTTATTTCCTTTCTGATCTTTATTATATCCTTCCTTCTGATGACGTTAAGCTTTCTTTGTGCTTATTTTTCTAATTCCTTTAGATGGTAGGTTAGATTGCTTATTGGAGATTTTTCTTGTTTCTTGAGTTGTCTCTGCACCTGTATAAATTCCCTGTTAGAACTCCTTTTACCGGATCCCATAGATTTTGGAAAGTTGTATTTTTATTTTCATTTCTCCCAAGGTGTTTTTTGATTTCCTCTTTGATTCTTCATTGACCCATTAATTGTTTTTCAATAATATGTTGTTCATTCTCCATGTATTTGTGTTTTTCCCAATTTTTCTTTCTTTGATTTCTAGTTTTGTACCATTTTAGTCAGAAAGATGCTTAATGTAATTTGTATCCTCTTAAATTTGTTGAGACTTGTTTTGTGGCCTAGCATGTGATCTATCCCAGAGAAACTTTTGTGTGCACTTAAACAGAATGTGTATTCTGATGTTTTTGTTGGAATGTCCTCTAGATATATATTAACTTTATTTGGTTTAATGTGTCATTTAAGACCATTGTTTCCTTATTAATTTTCTATCCACTGATATTAGTGGGGCATTAAAGTTCCCTATTATTATTGTATTACTGTCAATTTCTCCTTTTTTGTCTGTTATATTTGCTTTATATATTTAGGTGCTTCTATATTAGGTACATATATATTTAGGAACATTATCTCCTCTTCTTGTATTGTTCCCTTTATCATTATATAATTCCCTTTGTATTTTATTTTAGATTTTGTTTTAATGTCTACTTTGTCTGATATGAGTATTTCTACCGCAGGTTTCTTTCAACTTCTATTTGCGTGGAATACCCGTTTCCATACCCTCACTTTGTTTGTGTGTCTTCAGTTCTGAAATGAGTCTTTTGCATGCAGCATATAGATGGGTCATTTTCTAATTGAATCAGCCACTCTATGTCATTTGATAGGAGCACTTAGTCCATTGGAATTTAAAGTGATTATTGATAGGTGTATACTTACTGACATTTTGTTACTTGTTTTCTAGTTTTTTTTGGTAATTCTTCTCTGTTCTTTTCTTCTTTTAGTTTGTTCCATTATGATTTGATAATTTGCTTTAGTGGTATGCTTGTGTTCCTTTCTCTCTAGTGTTTGTGTATATATTACAGGTTTTTGATTTCTCATTCTGATAGGGTTTATATATGTTGACCTGTAACTATATCTATTTATTTTAAACTGTTAGTAATGTAACTTAAAACACATTTTAAAAGATCTACATGTTTTAACTTCTTTCCCCCAATGTTTGTGTTTTTGATGTCATGTTTTACATTTTCATAGTTATCCTTTAACTGTTTATTGTGGTTATATTTGATTTTATATATTTTTTTCTTTTAGTCTTTGCACTACCTAATTTAAATGGTTGATCCATAGCCTTTACTATATATTTGCCTATACCAGTGGGAATTTTCCCTTTGCATAATTTCTTATTTTTTGTTGTTGCCTTTTCTTTTTCATTTAAAGAGGACCCTTTAGCACCTCTTGTAAAGTCTGTTTAGTATTTATAAACTCTTTTAGTTTTTCCTTGTCTGAAAAGTTCTTTATTTCTCCTTCAATTCTGAATGATAACATTGCTGTTTAAGGTGTCCTAGGTTTTAAGTTTTTCCCTTTTAGCACTTTAAATATAACATGCCACTCTCTTCTGGCCTGCAAAGTTCTGCTGAAAAATCAGTTAATAGCCTTATGGGGATTCTTTTGTATGTTACTCTTTGTTCTTCTCTTGCTGCCTTTAGAATTCTCTTTTTACCTTTAATGTTTACCATTTTAATTATGATATGTCTTGGTGCAGGTCTCTTTGGGTTCATCTTGTTTTGTACTCTTTGTCCTTCCTGTGCCTGAATATCTGTTTCCTTCTTCAGGTTCAGGAAGATTTCAGCCATAGTTTCATCAAGTACATTTCCACCCATTTCTCTCTCTCTTCTTGTTGGACCTCTATAATGCAAGTGTTAGTACACTTGATGTTGTCATAGGGGTCCTTTAAACTATCCTCATTTTTTAATATGTTTTTTTTTTCTTTTGCTCTTCTGATTGAGTGGCTTCCATTATTCTCTCTTCTATATTGCTTATGTTTTTTTTGTTTCACCTAATCTGCTGTTAATTCCCTCCAATGTATTTTTTCATTTCAGTTATTGTGCTCCTCAGCTCTTATATTTTCTAATTCTTTGTTAAAATTCTCACTGTGTTCATATACTTTTCCCTCAGTTTAGTTAGCATTCTTATTACTGTTGCTTTGAAATCTATCAGGTAAATTATTTATCTCTGTTTCTTTAGGGTTTTTTATTGGTCTTTCTTTGGGAACCTATTTCACTGTCTTCTCATTTTGTTTAATTTTCTCTATCTCTATAAAATTAGGGGAAATATTTACCTTTCCTGATCTTGAAATGGTGTCCTGTGTGGGAGTGTTCTTATGCAGTCTGTATGTGCACAGTGACTTTGGTGGGAAAGCTGGATCTGAAGTGAGCATAGGCTGGCAGCCACCACCTTGGTGGGAGGTAGGGCTTGATTTGGAGGGGCCAGAGCCAGATCCATGTGCAAGCCAGGGCTTCTCCTATGTTTACTGCCCATCACTATCCTGTTGGGGGCTAGTTCGGGGGCTTAGAGGCTGGAGCAGGAGACCTGATGGAGCTGTTTCTCCTGGGTATGATGGCAGTCTTTGCCTCGGTTTGAGATGTAGCTGGAATCTGAGGGCTTGGGGCTGCACTTCTATGCTGATTTCATTTTTTCCCAGTGTGTGACCCCTGGTTAGAGGCTGTATCAGGACCAGAGGGATTGGTGTCACGCCACTGAACTGGCCTCGGTCCCTCCCTAGTGTGTACAGGGATGTATAATTCAGTGATGGTGGTCTCTGCCCTGGAGCTAGCTTCCATCCCTTGGGAGTGTGTGCAGAGACATGAGAACTGATAATGGCTACCTCTACCCTGGTCAGAGGCAGGGCTGCATTCAGAGCTGGCTCTGTTTCCTCCATATATGAGTATTCTCACTGGCAAAGGAAGCCTCCTCCTTAGTGGGGAGAAGTGCCAGAGCAAAAGGGGCTGAAGTAGGAGCCCAGCTGGGGGCTGGAGTGGTCCTGGTAAGCCAGCCAGATGCCCAAGAAAATTTCAATCTGCTGCCTCCACACTATAACTGGGAGTAATCAAAACTTCGTGTATTCTTCAAGGACAGACTATTGGTTTCTTCTAGTCCTCTGGTAAGTCCCATTGGTTTTTAAACCAGCTAAGGGAGCTCGTCTTCCCAGTGTTGGATCTGGGGGCTAAGTGCTAAATATGTGGTTCAAACTTTGTACTCCCCAGGGATGATACCCAAGCCTGGGTTATCCTTTCCTTTCTGTATCCCCTGCTAGGGGTGTGGGTTCTAACCAGATCACTTCTCCTCCCTTCCTACCAGACTTCATTTGGATCTTTATTTACAGCCTTAGTTGTAGAAAAGCTGTTCTGCTAATTCCCAGGTTGATTCCCATGTGAGTCACTCTATATATAGTTGTAGTTTTGATGTGTTTGTGAGGGGAAGTGAGCCCAGCATCCTCCTACTTCACCATCTTGATCTCCTCCTCAAAATAACATTTTTAAAGGGAAAGCAACACTATCAACCAAAAGTTATTTTAAGTTACTCTACTGTATAAAGTATGTTAGGTTCTGACATATTTAGAATAAGTTTTATTCCTTCCCAATATCTGACTTAACTTTTTAAACCACAGGCTATACATAAATATAGTATGTCAAGTATTAAGATTAAACAGCTAATCAACTTTTCAGTTATTTCAAAACATTTCCTTCCTATGAGAATAATGAAGTGATGTCAGTCCTAAATCTTTTAAAATTTATACATAGCAGGATTGTATCCAGTTTCATGAACAGAACATTTTCTTCAGCAGAGAGGCTAGATATATTACAGGTAGGAAACATCGATGCAGAAGTGATTCACAGAGGTAAAGTGAATTCCAGAAAATCCTTTCACTGTAGAGCTATTCTGGGAATTTGTCCACACATTCTGCAGAATGCAGGATGATCACAAAGCAGGACATGTCTCAAGTCTGGGTGAAGTGAGACTAAGTTTAGAAATTGTTCCTTCTGTATTCAGACACAGATATGCCCAACATATCCTAGAACAATGTTGTAAATACTTACTCCTCCCAAAATTGGAAATAGGAGATTTATAGTCTTTATATGATTGGATTAATAGTTTCCCAGCACTGGCCAGATCAACTTGATATTTGGTGACTTTATTTTCAGTTTCAAATCCATGGAGTATGCTCACCCATTTTTAAAATATTTCCATGCTTTTTGAGTGTTTCTGTGTCCTGCATTAGCTCCTACATTGAAGGTAATATGTGTTATGAAAGGATGTAAATTTCAGCCTAGGTTTAAACTGTGTCTTATTGTTGAGAAGTGTGTACCTATATGATGAATGGGTGGGGAAGTCTAAACAGAAGTCTTACTTGCATGGAGGATTGAGGATCTCCTAAGAGAGCTCACTGGAAGGCACAAAAAAAGATTATCTGAACAATAAAGCCTTTGTTGTAGGAGAAAAGAGATAGTATGAATTTGAAGAAACAGTCATTTGAACCTCTCCCCTCTAAATCCAAAGAATAGGGAGGCCTGTCAGCAAACAGAGAAAAGTGTTTCAACAAAATGCTATATTTTAGGACCTGAACATAAGGATTTGGTAGATTTTAAACAGACTCCAAAACACTTGAGGAAGTAATAAGACACTCTCCCATTTTGTTCTACCAAAAATCTCATGGATAGTTCTGGTGCATTCATGATGTGGTCTAGGAGACAGTGAATGGAGTGGTGCCTAATGAAAGAACCAGCATGTCCAGCAGGTAGAAGTGCCTTTGGAGGGCTTTCCTCCAGTGAACTCAACCTTAAGGAGTGAGGGCAGTTGAACAATACCCATCAGAAGTGGCAGAGGTTGCCGTTCTCTGGACTTGATCCACATGTGAGACAACCTAGGAAATCCAAGATATTTAGGTGGAAAGAGCAGGGACCAGAAGGGAGGCTGATGTTCTACATTAGTCAGTGGGGAAAATGCCCTGAGAAGTATAAGTTATCCCTGTTAATAGTGCCCTGTAGGTTGGTGAGGCCTGTGGAAACTCCAGTCACAGCAGTGGTGCTATTCTTCATCTGTTTTGACAGAAATGTGAATTAAACATGTATACTTCCACCTCCTCTGAGAATTACACATTGTGTTTGTATATTTTGTGCCCATACCTAATTTGATTGGGGGGGGGTCACACATCTGTATTTTATCAGTTTACACATAATAAGCAGGGCTTATTTCATGTCCCTGTTTAATCTCTGCCTTCACATTTCTATATGTTTCTGTCAACAGTAGAGTCTTTCTTTACCCCAAAAACTTTAACCTCTAAACTGCGTGTTGTAACTCTTATATTCTCTTCCAAACTGAAATCACCTGCAGGTTAGTTTTGTCTAAATCAGTATCCTCAAATAGACACAGTAATACTGACACAGATAATAGGCACATTTCTAAATATCTTGTAACAGTGACATTCTGTATTATAGGTAGTGAGTAAATAGGTCCAAGTGTTAGGTTTAATTTATAGTTGAATGGTAAAATGTAATTTAGGTGTTTAAGAAGTTCCCTGAAACAAGTTTCATGGCATAGGAGCAATCTAATCTTTGTTAATAAGATCATTTAAAAGTAAAATATTTTTTCACATGGAGTGATAAACTTTCTTTCTGAGTGTTCCAACTAGATTGATATAAACTTCATATATTTGATGAAAAACAATCAAACAGAATATGAACTTTCAGATATTTTCAAAGGATATAATAAAATGTGTCCCTTTTATCAAATGTAATAAGATATATAATATGATACTAAGTGAGATATCACATCTAAGAGCTTTTCTCTGCATAAGAAAATTCTATTTTTGTTGTTATTACTCTTAGCAGATATGATAGGCAGATAATGAGTGTCCCCAAATGCCCATGTCCTAATTTTCACAACCAGTGATTATGTTTCTTTACTTTGCAAAAGAAAATTTGCAGCTATGATTATGGTTATGGACTTTATGTGCAGGCAGTCCCCTGGATTATCCAGGTGGGACCAGTATTTTCACAAGTGTCCTTAAAATGGAAGAGGAAGGCAAAAGAGACAGAGATATAACTAGAGAAAACAAAGGCACAGAGGATTGCAAAACCATTGCCTTTGATGACCTCACCTTCATTTTAGCTCAGTGAGACCCATGTCAGACTTCTAGCCTGCAAAACTGTAAGGTGATAGATTTGTGTTGTGTTAAGCCACTAAGTTTGTGGTAACAAAGGCAGTAGAAAACTAATAGAGCAGACAAAGTAATTTCCCTGAAAACATTTATTTTTTAGAATGATTAACGTGTGTTACTATCATAGAGTAAATATCTAGTTAAAATATGCCCTCCTCCACCTCCATGAATATCCACTATGTTCTAAGTTTAGGTTGGTAAACATTTAGGAAACTATCTTTAATCCTGAGTGGTCCCAGTTTGACTTTTAATTTTCACATGATCACCAGTTGCTGCTGATCTCAAAACACACTGAATTTATCTCTATGAAACTCTAAAATCTTTTAGGATATTCTTGTGTTGTCTCTTATTTTAACTTCTCTTTGCCAAATGTATTCAATTTCTTTTTTTGAAAAATGTTTTTTTTCCACTGGAATAGTTTTTCTTGCCAGAACAAAATGCTCCAAAATTTGAGATATATTTGTTTTCGTGGAGGAAATATTAGTGTAGTATGCTGCTACAGTATGTTTAAAACATTTTATTCACACGTGATTATGCTGTTTATATGTAACTCACATTAGGCATCCAATTCATTATCTTATGTAAACCTTTACTTACTACAAGGTTGAAATCTAAAACCTACATTTCCCAGACTCCCTTTCAGCTAAGGTCCTGAATACAAATTGATTTCCACCATTTGTTTAACATGTAGTGTAGCAAGATCTGAAAGGGAAGAGTTAATTAAAAACCATCTTCTTGTGGCTTTTACCTTTTACTATTGGCAAACAGTGCTCAGGAGATATGAGGGTTGCCAACAGTGGTACTGCAGGGTCCAAACTCCAGTTTCCTAAGTGTTGACAAGCAGCAGGTTCAGCACCTTGATCTGGCGTCTCATCCTTTGACTCCAGTATCAGGAGCACATTTTCCAACCTCCTGAGTGTTGGGCTGTGTTGGCAAGGCAGAGACTCTTGTTTCTGCCATATTTCCATTTGTGACCTCAGAAGTAGTGCCCTCCTAGTAAGTCAGTTCTGTATAGGTCCAGGAGTTATTCAAAGAGACCCAGCTTAGAAACTGTTCCTTCAGGCTTGTCAATGCTTTGGTAAGCACAGAATTTCCTGTATGAAATTTCCTCATGTTTAAAAATGCCTACAGTGGTTTCTGTTTCCTGCACTGAACTGTGGTAGAAAAGTCCAATCAGGAAATATAAAGATACATTATCCATAAAAAATTGCTGTGCTATTTGTGACAAAAATTTGTTATCTTCTCTATTATTAAATGGAGAATTAATTGTAAGGCAATTACAGCACCTTAATTACCAGACATCTGCATCTATAAATTCATAAGCATAATTTTTCCTAGAATTTGAATGTGTTTATTCATTTCAGGGGCAAGGATTATACATATGCCAATCATTGTTCTAAAAAATATATTAATTGAAAAATGATAATTGTTCAACCTTACATCAAGTGTCATTCAAGTATAATTCTGTAATTCTGTAGAAAGGGAAAAAAATCACAAAATTAATACACATACATGTATTAGGAATATGTACATATTACATAATGATTTAAATTTCTATATGTATATATCTATATCCTGTTTCTTTATATCCTTCTTTTTCTGTGTTATGGGCCAAACAATGTAATAGATGTCTCTCTAAATACAAAGAGAAAAAATACTTAGAGTGGATGTGTATGAATATTGGTTCAAGTTATTTACAATCAGTTCTGCCAGCTATTCCCAACTTTAATGCCACTTTCTTCCAGGAGTTAGTCTTTTATTGTAGTGGAGATTTATGAAACCTCTTGCATGCAGTCATTAAAACTGTGACCACCTCTCACTGCAGCCCTGTCATTTAGTTTTCTTGCATTATTAACTGGGCAAGGCACTGTATATGGTAATTATGTTCTCAATAATGGAACCTACTCATCACACATTAAGATTTCATTCAGAGTCACTCTTTTTGAATTTTAACATAAAAGAGCTTGTGAATAGGTGTGCACAGTGATTTGAATCTGTAAAAGGAAGCTTTTATTCCATTAATGATATTTTTAAATCTGAAAAACATGCAATTAAGTAATATAACTTTTTAATACAACTTCAGTCATATGTATTTTATACTTTAGCTTTCAAATCAAGGGAAAAACAATTTCTGAAAAAATATATTTTTATGCTCTGAATCTACTTTCTAATATTAAGATATTTCTAATACCTGTCTCTGTGTTGAATCTGAATAATTTATTTTTCTCCTAAATACTGGAGAAATTTCAACAAGGAATATTCTTGCAATTTTGAGAGAATCTAGCAATAAGAAGGGAAAATTTCTCTATGACATAATTAGTGAGGCCCCTGAAAGGTGTTTTTCATTTTGTGTGTGTGGTATTATATTTAAAAATAAAACAAACTTTGGTGAGTGAAATTTATAAAATTAAAACAAAGTGTATTGATTCATTCATTTTCTTGGACATATATTTTAAGATGTAATAACTCTTAAAAATTTGAGAGTTTATTCTAATGTTTCCAGAGACTATTTTATTATTTTCAAATTATTCATTAAGAAAATTTTGCTGTCATTTTTGTTTTGTTGTTGTTGTTTTTAAAAACCTACACGAAATATTTTTAGTCATATTGGTCATACATTGTTGAAATGAAGGCTTATTTCTATGACTCAGTTGCTTAATGGTCCCTAAATTTCAGTATTAATTAAACAAAGACAATCTTGTTTGGTGACACATGAATTTAAGGAGGGCAGTTACAAGAGCATAAAATTTACTAGCTTGATTTCTACTAGTTATATTAATAGTTGTCTCTTGGTATCCATGAGGGATTAGTTCCAGCATCCCATCCCCTCCAAGGATACCAAAATCCGCACTCAAGTTCTTTATACAAAATGGTGTAGTATTTGCATACAACCTTCCTCCCATATACTTCTAACCATCTCTAAATTACTTATAGTGCCTTATATAATGTTCATGTTATATAATTTGTTGTAAACACAATGTAAATGCTATGTAAACAGTTGCCAGTGCATGGCAAATTCAAGTTTTGCTTATGTTCCTTTCAACGTAATGAGATCTAATTGACATACAGTAATGTGTAAGTTTAAGTTATACAGCATAATGATTTGATTAACATACTTCGTGAAGTGATTATCACAATAAGTTTATAGAACATCCATCATCTCATATAGGTACAAAATTAAATAAACAGAAAAAAAGTTTTTCTGGTAATGAGAACTCAGGATTTACTCTGTTAACAACTTTCATATAGAACATATGGCAGTGTTAATTAATTAATTTATCATGTTGTATATTTCACCCCTAGTACTTATTTAAGTTTGTACCTTTTGACTGCCAATTCCCCTCCCCCTACATCCTCTGGTCAAGTTTTGCTTTTAAAAACTTTCTGGAATTTTTTAAAAAATATTTTTGATCCACAGTTGGTTGAATTTGTGGATGTGTAACCTGTGGATTTGGGGGGCTGACTGTAGATTACTTGGTTTCTCCTAAATATGATCAAGTCCTTTTAAGACATACAACATTCATTTTATTATCTAAATGATTAGTCTTTAGACCAGATGCACTGAGCTAGCAAAATAAATTAACAATCCACATAAGTGGTGTAGCAACCAGAGAAAAGTAGATCATATTGGAGCATCGGAACACAAATCCAGTGAAACAAAATTTTGGATGAGAAAGATGAGCCATTCAGTGATAATAAATAAAGTCGCTGTGTTTTATTTATTTATTTTTGCGGTACGTGGACCTCTCACTGTTGTGGCCTCTCCCGTTGCGGAGCACAGGCTCCGCGGCCATGGCTCACGGGCCTAGCCGCTCCACGGTATGTGGGATCTTCCCGGACTGGGGCAGGAACCCTTGTCCCCTGCATCGGCAGGCGGACTCTCAACTACTGTGCCACCAGGGAAGCCCAAGTCGCTGTGTTTTAAAGATCCAAATGAAGCAAAAAGGAATAGAAAACTAAAGGAAAGAAAGGAAAAAGGAAGGAAGCAAGAAGAAAGAAAGAAAAGAAAGAAAGAAAAAAAGAAAAACCTTTTGAACATAAAAGTGTTTATAAATGAGTAGATGAATTAAAGAGGATGGTCATAATAAGGTGTCAGCATCCAGGATGATTAAGTACAAGAAATATTTCAAGGAAGTGAACACAAATATAAACAGGCTACAATAATAAATGAAACAAAAGGGAAATGTAAGATATATCCAGAAGACTTTATTTGGGGAAAAAATATATTCCCCAATGAAAATAAAGATGGTAGAGGACAAAAATTAAAATATAGTAGAAGGAAAGGTTAGTGAGATAATTAAAGACATTACTGATTTCCAAGTTAGATTATTGGAAACTTTCTGACTTATAAAAATAAATTTTTTGTTCTAGCTTCTATGCAAGAATAACAAATAAATTGTGTTATTGTATTTGCCATTAACAGCCCTGGAAGCTGGAAGACATTGAAGGGACATTTATAAACTATGAAGAAAAAAAAACTTTATTTTTCAGTAAGATAAAATTACAGGACAAAATGAAGATATTGAAGAATATACTAGAATCCCAAGATTGTAAAATCTATATATTCTCTCTAATGTAGATATTTGAGAGAAAACTAACTAAAAATGAAATATGTGAATACAGAAACATCAACATGGGACAAAAGGTGAAGCAGAAATGACAGTGCTGAGCAATTATCGTGGAATAGGTAGAGAGTTACATGCTGAATCGTATTTCTTACCTTATATCACAAACAATCCTCAAAATTGTACTGGCTTACCATAGTAAAACTTCCTTTCTTTCTCATGTAATGGGCTACCCTGAGTGTTACACAGATGGCTTTCTACACAGTGATTCAGGCACTTTACATTCTACATCACAGCCAAGCCCTAGAGCCTGGGTGTGTTCATCCCAGGTAATAACTGGTAAAAAAATTATGTGGAGAAGACACATATATTTCTTAAATGTTTCATACTAGAAATGACACATTACTCATGCTCACATACCTTTACAAAGAATTAGTCACATGGACTCATCTAGATATAGCAGTTACTGAAAAATATAGTCCATGGTTTAGAAGATAAATCCAAGCAACACAATTACACTTTCTCAGTCTCTGCAATTAGGTGTGTCCATGTGACTGAGTATATCCAATGGAATGTGAGTGGAAGGAAGTTGCACCATCTCCATATATGGGCCATAGAATTCTCTCACATTTGATTCTCCTGTTCTTTTCCTTCAACCTCTTGAAGTATAAGAGCTTGGAGAACTTGGAAGCCATGGTTTGAAGATACAGTAACCACAGGATTGAAAGAGTCTGGGTCCCTGTAATTTTTTAAATCAGTAGTTCTCTACTGGGGCTGATTTTGTCCCCTATGGGGTATTTGGCAACATCTGGAGATATTTTGGGTTGTCATAACTAGGAAGGTGCTATTGGAATTTAGTTGGTAGAGGTTGTAGATGCTGTTACACAATCTACAAGAACAGTCTACCCCAACAAAGAATTAGATAGGCCAAAAATGTTAATAGAGCCAGGGCTGAGAAACTCTTAACTTCCATGAGGCTGATGCCAATCAGAGACACATGTTTTCATCCTTTATGAATGAGAAATAAACTAATATATTAAACCACTGAGATTTTAGGATTTATATTTTATTGCAGCTAGCATTAAGAATACTTGATTCATATGTTTTCCTACTTAGAATGACATGAAACATACATTAAGAGCGTCACAGAGACCAGTGTAATTAAACATTAATCTTTAATTCACATATTTAACAGTTACTGAGCACTCATTGTGAACTTGACATTTTTTTAATAGTAAAATATTATTGAAACATGTTCTTAACTCTGTAAGAACATTAGTCTATAAGCAGAAGGCAGTTAATTGAAGATCCAGTTAAAAATCGTCATGGACACCATGATGATATATTCAGAGTTCCATGGCAGCACAACAAGAATACTTATCCTGTTAAAAAAAAAAAAAATGTTGGTAAAACCATACTGAGTATAGACTTTTATGAAAAGCTGAATTTTAGCTGAATTCTAAACAATAGGTAAAAATTAGATAAATTAGGGTCAAGATTATTTCATATTGAGGGTACAACACACTTAAGGGTCTGAGATGAGATAAAAATAGAGGTTATTGAATGTGGTGGAGTGGGCTATGGCAGTTCAGTGTGTATCTAGAATGAGTGTATAGGGATGAGGGTAAGGGTAGGAAGAGAAAATGAGTTTTAGAAAAGTTCTATCGTAACACCAAGTTGAGTAAAACAAGAATGTGTTCTAATTTCCCTTCTTTTTAGTATTCTTAACAATTTTGTAGCATTTGCAATCCATATTCTCCTAAATAAGGAAAGAAAAAAAAAAAAGAACAAGAGAGGAAAGCAGTCTTCTAAATTATAGTTATTTGGCTTTATATCATCAATTACTCAAAATTGTAATACTCAAAACTTTAATGGAAAATATGATTTCCTTTTCATTGTTGGAAAAGACATGTATCAGTTAGACATTGCTGCATAGCAAATCACCCCCAAATGCACAGCAGATTAAAATAATAGATGTGTATTACTGCTCTTAAGAGTATAGGTCATTTGTGTGATTCTTCTGTTTTTGGCCAAGCTTGCCTGGGATTTCTCATGTGTCTGTGGTCAGCTGGTAGGTGGCCTGAGGATGACTGGTAAAGGAAGCCCTCATTCTCATGTCTGATGTATGACTATCTGTCTTCTGAAATAACAGAAGTAAATGGGTCACCCTAGTTTCATCATCCAGTAGGCTAGCCTTCTTCATGTGGCAGTGCAAGGTCCAGAGATAAAACAGAATTGTACAAGACCTCTTGAGGCCTATGTTCAGAACTGGAAATGAGACTTTTACTGCCTTCTTTTAAAGTAAATCATAAGGGCAACCAAGTTGCCAGGATAGGGAGAATGAACATCATATCTTGATGAGAAGTTTTGTGAAGTCACATTGCAAAGAGTGTGGATACAGGGAGGAGTGAAACGGTGGGTGAATTTTAACAAACAAACATAGAAAAATTAACAGTAATCAATTTTCTACATCAAGTTTATCAAGGTTATCTCCTCCCCATCCCACTATAACTTTTAATTATTAGTAGTTAATAATACTAACAATTTCTTTTCTGTGACCAGAGATGGATTTTTAACCAGATAACTTTGTGGGGATCATTAGAAGGTTTTATTTTTCCAAGAGAGATTTTCTTAATATGATTTACTTATGTAAATTTTGTGTGAAGATGGGAATTTGTCTATTTTTTTACTTTCCATAACAAAAGTTTTACATTTAAAAAAAATTATTTGAGATAATCTTAGACTTTCCTATGGCTATTTTATCTATTCATTACTTAGAGAAGAAAATGTGAGCTTCTGATAAGTCACAAGCGCTCATTCAACAGAACAATTTTATAAGACAATGGCAGGGGCTTCCCTGGTGGCGCAGTGGTTGAGAGTCCGCCTGCAGATGCAGGGGACGCGGGTTGGTCCGGGAAGATCCCACATGCTGCGGAGCCGCTAGGCCTGTGAGCCATGGCCGCTGGGCCTGTGCGTCCGGAGCCTGTGCTCTGCAATGGGAGAGGCCACGACAGTAAAACTCCCTGTGCTATGCAGCTGCTTCCCACTAGCTATCTATTTTACATTTGGTGGTGTATATATGTCCATGCCACTCTCGCACTTTGTCCTAGCTTACCCTTCCCCCTCCCCATATCCTCAAGTTCATTCTCTAGTAGGTCTGCATCTTTATTCCCGTCTTTCCCCTAGGTTCTTCTGACCATTTTCTTTTTCCTTTTTTTTTCAGATTCCATATATATGTGTTAGCATACAGTATTTGTTTTTCTCTTTCTGACTGACTTCACTCTGTATGACAGTCTCTAGATCCATCCACCTCATTACAAATAACTCAGCTTCATTTCTTTTTATGGCTGAGTAATATTCCACTGTATATATGTGCCACATCTTCTTTATCCATTCATCTGTCAGTGGACACTTAGGTTGCTTCCATGTCCTGGCTATTGTAAATAGAGCTGCAATGAACATTGTGGTACAAGACTCTCTTTGAATTATGGTTTTCTCAGGGTATATGCCCAGTAGTGGGATTACTGGGTCATATGGTAGTTCTATTTGTAGTTTTTTAAGGAACCTCCATACTGTTCTCCATAGTGGCTGTACCAATTCACGTTCCCACCAGCAGTGCAGGAGTGTTCCCTTTTCTCCACACCCTCTCCAGCATTTGTTGTTTGTAGATTTTCTGATGATGCCCATTCTAACTGGTACCTCATTGTAGTTTTGATTTGCATTTCTCTAATAATTAGTGATGTTGAGAATCCTTTCATGTGTTTGTTGGCAATCTGTACATCTTCTTTGGAGAAATGTGGCATATATGAATACTCATATATGAATACTCCCTCCATCCTTACATCCTAACTTCCCTTTCTTCTATTCCACAAAATTTGCTAAGTCATTTCAAAAGGCTCTCCTACAGCTAGTTAGGTTTTATATAGATGACACTAGATAATTTATCTAATCAATATTCAATAAATTAGGACTTTGTCATTAATGACTGTAAATATTTTCTCAGCTACCCAAAGATGACTGTAGTAGGAATCATTATAAATGTTCCAATACTTCAAATATTAAAAATATTAAGGAATGATGCTGGACACTTCAAACCGACAAGAACTATTGCTATTTTGATCACCTTACACTTTATAAATATGTCTCAATTATTACATTTATTTTCATGTATTCTGAATCTCTCTTTACATAACTGTAAACACTAGTTCCCTGAAGACTTGTATCAAGTATTATTGTTAGTAAAGTTCCAGTTGTCCAAAAAAGAGTGGTCGATCACATTTTTTGTTTGATTTTCTTTTTAAGTTAAAAAAATGTATGACAGGGTGGTTATTACGCAAATTAGAGTAATATTCTGTGGTCTCACATCAGCATCTCTGATCAAGAAACACATTGTTTTGACCCCTGGTCATTCTGTTTTATGTTCTCCAGCTTAATTTTCCTTGAACAACCCACCCTCTTCCCCCATGGTAAATGGTCTTCCTCTTGACTTGGAACATTGTTTATCTTTTTCCTTACCTCTCTATATTGTAACACTCTTCTGAACTAGCAAGAGGAACCCACTTACCAGAGGCCTGAGTGCTTATGAGCTAATGCTAAAAATTGTAAGATGCCAAGGAAGTTGACAGAGATAAAATGAAAGAATTTCTTCTAGGACTAAAAAACAAAAGAAAAACATCTAGAAACTAGTTTTATCCAGTTTCTCCTGATAATATTCCTCTCATTCTGCTATCCCATTAAATGTAATGGATGTGATGTCGGGAAGGGGCTAACTTGAGAGACTCTTGTTTAATATTCTGGCAGGGGGAATGTCTTGTGAACTATCTGAGTGTTAAACTATCTGAGTGTTTGTCATATTTGTGACAAATGTAGGGCACTGGATTGCCTATGTTCTGTGAAGGTCTATTGCTGCATAAGGAATATAAAACCATCCAAGTTAACAACTGGTAGTTGAGTTTAATTCTAAGATATTTCTAAATATCAAATGGTCGTGATTAAAAACAAAGTGGTGATATTCTATTACCAATGGCCATAAATACTGGCAGAGTGGGTAGATAAATGATGTTCCAAGAGTATGAGGAAGGCAGTGTTAACTTGCAATTAAATAATTTGAATAGTACCTCGAATTCACAAATCATTGCTTCAGAATCAGAGCATAAAAGAAAAAATCAAACCAATATCATTAACGTACCCAGACTGGTGAAAATGGGAAATTGAATAAATCCATACCTGTAGATTCCTACCAAATACTGAGTTACTAGACATCGGATGATGTGGCCACATCTAACAAGTAACTAAAAAACCTATATATTACCCAATTCTTATGATTGCTATTATATCAGCTAAATCCCGATTAAAATTAATTTACTCAATAAAAATAATGTATCATCTGTTACATTTCGTTTTAAATAATCTAGTCAATGGTGATTCAATTATAGAATCTCTTCTGATCATTACACTTTTTTGATAATTTATAAAATAGTAATGCTGAGGCTTTCAAAATCCTGTGCTAAACTTAAATTAATAAAAATTTTAAGATACGTTCGAAAGCACTTTAGCCACTTTATACAATTTGTGTTGCAGTGATAGAAGTTTGTAGAAACAAGACTTTAGAAAATAACCTAATATACTTTAAATTAATGGAGAAACAAATATTTTCCCTAAAAAGTTTATAACTTCATATTTAAAGGCTAAATTTGTTACTTATTTGCAGAAAAAAATCACAAGTTAAAAATATAAGTAAGTTGGACTATATCTTACTCTTTAAACTCACACATCAAGATGCAAATTACGTTATGCTATGGTTCACCAAAATCATATATCTCCAAATGATCAGAAAATAAAAACAGGGCTAGTTACAATGTTCAAAAAGTAAGAAGTTATTCTCAATACTATTTTGAGATATTGTGTTTAAATAATATTTTCCTCACAGACAGCTCAAAGTGAAATTTACTCACCTGTCATCACATACTTTAGGCTTACCATCAATTGGGTAGAATGTGCACTTATTATATAAGGAAGTTACCTGGGTATGAGAGCACACTGACACAGGTAATAATACCATTATCATTCTTATTAATAGTAATTTTTCTTGTGTGATGTGAACTTATTTTGTCCCTTTGCAATGTGCATACTCTCGTATTATTCATCATTTGACTCCCTAAATTTACTAGAGTTATATTTATTTTTAAGATATTAAATATCATGTCTTCTTGCTGAAGACTGTAATCACTAAAAGAATCCATTCAAGCCTTAAATTGCTTATTTGTAAGCAAATGGAGCAAATTGACGATTTCAGTTACTGCTTTGGAATACAAACTAAACTGAACTCGTAAAATTTTCTGCTTTCTGTAAAATAGAGCAGTATAATGTTACTGAGCTGCAAGAAAAAAATGCTATCAGGAAACTTAGTCCAAAGTGTATCACATATGTATATGCATATTTCCCTCAAGGTAAAACAGGGATTTAGAGAAGAAGGAGAGTTGATAGTGTTATATGTTTCCAAAAAGAATATTGAAGGTCAAAACATAACTGATCTGGGACTAGATGGAAAGACAGAATGAGGTAATTATGGAAGTGGAAAAGAGTCAGTCAGGAGACAGCAGGAGAATATAAGTAATGAAGAGGCTGAATGAGTGTGAACTTATGGTTTATAAACTGAATTACATCTGGCAAATATTCAACGTCTTTAAATTTAAGTCATACTTACTGGCAGGACATATATCAAAAAATGGTGGCTGTATTATAGCCACTGTCCATTAGATTTGAAACATGAATCTAGGTTATACTATGTTTTCCCACCTTCTGATATTTGCTAGAATTGGGTCTGAACTTACATTTTTTGTTATTTTGTTTTTTTCATGTTTTCATTTGCCACTGATCACTCATTTGAGAGAAAAAAAAAAGATGGTGATATTTCATGGTGATGTATATATATGTGTGTGTGTATATATATATATATATATTCTTCTTGACACAAGAATCTGATAAAAATACGTTTGTTTACTTGTTCTGTTCATTCAATGGGACTAAAAATGTCTCTTACCTGCTCTTGCCATCTCTTTCCATATGCAGAAAGTTCAATAAGCATGGTCTCTCTCTACCCTGTCACTCATTCTACAACAGAGGAGTTGGAAAATTATGCCAGACTGGTAATTTCAGGAAAACAATTTGGTCACTTTCAGCCTACCTTCCTCCTCCTTTCTTCTCTATGGAGCCTGTCTGTCTACAGAGAGCAAAGCTTTTCTACTTTCCAGACAACCCTTACCTACCCCACCTACCTTCACACACACAGCAGGAGACTTCACTGGTCTAGCAGTTCCTGTGATTCTCTGGTGAATCTACACGACTGTAGTAGCTGGTACAAGGTAGCATTTACTCACAGAATAAGCCCTTTCTCTAATACTTCAGCATCCTCAGTAGTATTGTAGATATTTAAACCCAGCTTTAATCCTTTGTCTTACTTTTCGTAGTGCTACTTACTGGACCTCCTCAAATATCCATCAATTCAGAATGTGTTGTCGCTGGAATCTCACAGCGTGTTATTGTGCTAAACTTCAGAAATATGTAAAAAGTACTACAACACACCAGTATGCATTTAATGATATTTTAACAAGCACTGTGCCAGATGCAGGTAGATAGACACATGGCTAGACACTTGGATGAATAAATTAAATTTCTAATCACATTTTAGTTGGAGGTGGCTTAGTCCTTGAGGTTCCAGATACTGTGTGTCATGCCAGGCATGGAATGCAGTGCAAATCTTCTGGAAAGTAATGATAGCATGGTGAGAAAACATGTGCTATGACATATGCAGCAACTATGGGAGTATATCTGAGAGCACAGGCTGGTGGTGGGGACTGAGGACAAGTGAAGCCTTCCTGGAGGAGGTGACATCTGTGTTGCTTTTCCCAAATATATAGGGTATCAGAGGAGATGCTAAATAGAGAGACAGTAAAATGCCATTAGAAAATTATCTTTAAAAATGAGGCAACTAACAGTTTTCATACATATCATGCATTTGGCAGGATTTATTTTTTTCTAATGAAATTGAGATTAAGATAAACTAGTGTTTATTGAGATTAATGGTATAGTAGTTAATTACAAATTTTATGTTAGGCTTCTCTTTGAAGAAAAAGAATAAAATGCTGGCATGCATGTACAAGGTCAAGCTAGAGATGTATTAAGAGCACCCAAATATGTGGCATGGTACCGTGATAGAAAAGGTTAGATAGAATTCATTGCCATCTGGAAGTTTAATATCTTGTAGGTAAAACAAAACACACAGGCAAATTAAATTAGTATGGCATGATTTAAATAAATGCAGTCCTGCTATCCATGATTAATTTACAACTGAATGGAAGAGATAAGTGTTTGGGAAATTCAAATTACTAAGGAATTACAGCTGACTGGAGATGAGGTTGAGTTTACTGGAGGAACAGAATCTCAAAGGGCTCCTGATGGAGACCTTGAATAGTTATTTGTCTGTGAATGCTTTTGTTTGTGCAAGTTAACAATACATTATGGTTGATTTAAGGATCAGTAGAACTGTCTTAAAATGCACTTTGTAATATCCAATTATTAAAATTAACCTCATCAAAATTAATTTTTAGTTGATTATTTGAATCAAGCTCTTAACTTTTCTTGGATCAGTTTGTTTTCATTGCAACAAATTTTTGTATTGCATGTACATTCATGTTTTTATTCTAAAGATGGTGACATTTTTATAGATGTAGGCAAAAAGTCAGGTCCATTCCTTCTTATACAGTGGGAGAGAAAGGCATAAATGCAAGAGGACATGTTAACAGAACTCTTTTCAACTATAAACTTTTTTTGAAAGATGATTTTCAAAAATGTTGAAATCCATTTTTTTGGTCAAGAGAAGAGAAGCTAAACATATTTTTATTTTCTCATTTTATTGAGTTGTCCACTTGAACACTATCTACTTTCAAAAATATTTCATTTCTATTAGCCCTAATACCACTATTAAGAATGCATACCATAGATATATTTCAAGGTATTCATTCTTAAAGGAATATTATATCCAGATATAGACATAATAGAGAATATCATGCTGACAATAGAAATTTTTCAGTGTCTCAGGAAAGCTGATAGATTTTATGAACATATTACCTTGTCAGACATTCCTGTGTGCTCTTTATTTTTTATATGACCTTGGCTGAAAACCATCCTGTCCCAATTATTTACAACACTGAAGTTGAACAAGTTATTTGATAACATCTTCTTTAGAGACACCTGGTAAATCTGAATAATTATGTCCAATAAAAAGAGTCCTTGGAATTGATAATTTACCATCAGCCATGGTAATAAAGATTAATGTCAGGAACTCATTTAATCTTAAGGCAAAACTGTCATTTAATTTAATTGACTTCTCCTTCTATTACATAATGAAGCTATGGGTTAGAATCTTTGTCCTACTTTTTATAATATTTTGAAATGCAATTTTATTCCCATTTATAATGTCTTTTCCTCAGAAAAAAATTAGTAAATTCTATTAAAATTATCATATTTATTAAGAAAGATAATACGGAGGGAGGAAATTTTGACACTAATTTTTCCTGTCAAATGGAAAAGATGGCTTACTCCTTCCTACAATGGGACTCACTCTGCTAATGGAAATATTGCTCATTACACATTCTCTCCTTCCAATAAATAAACATGATTTCACATAGAACATTGCATTTATTCTGAGATAGAAAGGAGAGAGTACTATAGTTTTTATTTTATGAACAAGGAATTTAAGTAAAATGTTTCTAGCTGGCATGCATAGGATTATGTTGCTAAAACACACACACACACACACACTCACACGAACATGATTTTCTAATTTTTATTCTGGAAAAAAAACCCGACAACATTATTTTCTAACTTTTTATTTTATATTGGAGTATAGTTGATTAATAATGTTGTGTTAGTTTCAGGTGTACAGAAAAGTGGTTCAGTTGCCCATATACATGTATCTATTCTTTTTCAAACTGTTTTCCCATTTAGGTTGTTATATAATATTGAGCAGAGTTCCCTGTGTTATACAGTAGGTCCTTGTTTGTTATCCATTTTAAATATAGTAGTGTGTACATGTCAGTTCCATACTCCCTAACTATCCCTTCCCCCCCAACACTTCCCCCCTGGTAACCATAAGTTCTTTCTCTTGGTCTGTAAGTCTGTTTCTGTTTTGTAAACAAGTTCATTTGTGTCATTTTTTTTTTTTTAGATTCCATATATAA
Source organism: Neophocaena asiaeorientalis asiaeorientalis (assembly GCF_003031525.2). Classification (NCBI taxonomy): domain Eukaryota; kingdom Metazoa; phylum Chordata; class Mammalia; order Artiodactyla; family Phocoenidae; genus Neophocaena; species Neophocaena asiaeorientalis. Next base: position 536,081 of record NW_020173388.1, read on the forward strand.
GTGATATCATATGATATTTGTCCTTCTCTGTCTGACTTACTTCCCTCAGTATGACAACTTTTAGGTCTGTCCCTGTTGCTGCAAATGGCATTATTTCATTCTTTTTAATGGCTGAGTAACATTCCATTGTATGTATGTACCACATCTTCTTTATCCATTCATCTGTCGATGGACATTTAGGTTGCTTCCAGTGCTGCAATGAATATTGGGGTGCATGTATCTATTCAAATTATGGTTTTCTCCAGATTTATGCCCAGGATTGGGATTGCAGGATCATATGCTAGCTCTATTATTAGTTTACTAAGGAATCTCCATATGGTTCTCCATAGTGCCTGTACCAAGTTACATTCCTACCAACAGTGTAGGAGGGTTCCCTTCTCTCCACACCCTCTCCAGCATTTATTATTTGTGGATTTTTTAATGATAGCCATTCTGACTGGTGTGAGGTGATAGCTCATTGTAGTTTTGATTTTCATTTATTTAATAATTAGCAATATTGAACGTCTTTTCATGTGCCTCTTGGCCATCTGTATATCTTCTTCGGAGAAATGTCTATTTAGGTCTTCTGCACATTTTTTGATTGAGTTGTTTGTTTTCATGATATTAAGCTGCATGGGTTGTTTGTAAATTTTGGAGACCAATCCCTTGTCGGTTACATCATTTGCAAATATTTTCTCCCATTCCCCACAACATTCTTGTATGTCAAGGACTTCGTTACTTTTTTCATTCTTTCTTAGTGCATACCTTAATTATGTACATAAAATAGGGATTCATTAGATACATTAATTATATTTGTACATGAATTTCTAATTAACAACATCTACCTTTGTAATATGGTTTTATGGATTTCAGTTAACTGACTATACAGGAATAGCTATAACAATATCAAGAAATATACAAATATAAGTTAACTATACTCATCTCTCTATATTTTAAAATTATTCATATTTTTGTTCTCGTAGCATATTTATTTCTAATGGCAACACCAATATTATAGTAGGTAGAACAGTAATCTAATTTCAAATATACAAAAAAACAAAAGGCAAATTTCTTCTACATCTTTACATTTGTTCTTTTCCCACCGTATTTTATTCCTCTTGGTAAAAAGCATTTAAAATGGAACTAAAAACTTGTATCTTTCCTTTCCAAAATAACCTTCCATTGTTAAATACATTAAGGGGTAAGACATCTTTCAAGTTGCTGTTTTCCTGTCATCCAGATGAAATTTATCTTAACTCTAATTTTTGAGTTATATCATTGTCTCACTTGTAATTTGTGCAATGTCAAAATAACTTCTTCACCTAGATAAATCAGTGGGAAAAATCAAATTCCTGTGTAAAATGACATTTGAATTCAACATCATGTCAGCTGAGAAAAAAACAATTGGTTGATTTAATTATCACCATAGCTGATTTGAGGCAACACAGTGTTGTGTAGAAACCACACAGTTTTAAGAAGCTTTTTTCTTTTTTTCAAATATAGAAATACAGGGAAAATTAGACATTGCCAGGAAGTTGCATTACTTCATTCTTTGAACTAAATCTATATCCCTAATTCAAAAAAATATGAACTGATATTATTTTTGCAGAGAAAAATCATTTAAATTCATATCAAACAAGAGTTACACATACAGAATTTAATATGTTCTAGATACTGTTCTCAGATCTTAAATTATTAACTCCTGAAGACTTAAAAACTACCTTATGCAAAAGTCACTATTGTATTCTCCAATATACAGAGGAGTAAACTGAGACATGGAAAAATTTCATTCACTTGTAAACTTAGGATGCAAATTCAGCCTATTTCTAGAATCTATGCTGTTAACACTATGCTGTTTTAGTTAAATTAGCTACAATTTCAAAGGGTATTTTAAAATACTCATATTCATTCACCCCAGTTATTATCAATATTTAACTGAGAATGTATATATCTAGAGCTGCTTGTGTGTATATTTACATTAAGATTGATATCGATATCTAGATATTTAGATATATCTACATATCTCTATGTACAAATATCTATATATCTAGATATAAATACATAATCTATATAGATAAATCTAAAAAGATTTTATATATACATATATAATATAGACAGATATAACATATCTATTACATAGGACTACACATTTAAAATTACTAAATTGATACAATGTTTTTAACTTAAAATGGCTAAGACTTTCTTTTCCTTTAGAATCACAAGACAGTACTGGACAGTCCCTGAGATTTTAGCTAAGAGCAGGGAAAAAATGTTTTCCCTGACTAAATATTTTATAATATCTCCCAAGCCATGCTTATGCAAAGCCCTGATTAAATGTTAAATATAAATCTATTTTTATTTACAAATATATGTATATGTAATTATACACACATATATATATATATCTAGATATGTACAGATTATAGATGTATCTATATAAAAACATGTTATATAGAGGTATATATCTAGATATATATCTAGAAATATAAATATAGATATATAGATGTTGATATATATAAATTGTAGATCTATATATCTTAATACATAATATATATCTAGATATAAATATAGACATATATTCTATATCTAGACATATCTATAATGTCTATATAGACATTATAGATAAATGTAGATATATATTACATCATATATAGCTATAGATATATAAATATATATGTATGATATAAGCACATATTTTTTAATAAAAATAGATTTATATTTAACATTTAAGCATGGCATTGAGTAAGCATGGCTTGCGGATATTATAAACTATTTACCAAGTTGAAATTATGCTCTTAGCTAAGATCTCAGGGAGTGTCCATGATTATCTGTTGATTCCCAAGGAAAAGAGTCTTACAGCCTTTTTACGTTGAAATTATCTTAGTTCGGAAATTTCAAATGTGCAGTCCTATGTGCTGAGTTTTAAGTTTAACATTACTTAATGCTTAACCTTCTTACCTCCCCAGCTAAGGTCTTCTGAGGTCAGAAGTAGGTTCAGTAACCACTTATTGCAGTTCTTCAGTAACTAGTGATGCCTTGGAACCAAGCCCATTTTTACCTTTGTGCATGTAAATATCTTTTTTCCCCAGGGAGAGGAGTGAGATGGGATGAGAGAAATCTTTTAGCATCCACTATTTTTTCTTTCTTCTATTAATTGAAAATATTAAATGACCAAGCTCTTTGGTTATCCAGGATTATAGCTGTTATGCCCAAGAGAAGAAATCAATCAAATGCAAAGAAACAGAGTCATAGTGCAAAACGTGTGGTTCAAAAATGTGGGTTCAGATTACTGGAGTTAAATTAGTTAACCTGGATGAGTTCGTGCAGGTAGCTTGCTGAAAGCTGAATAGGGGGAAAATAGCATCCAAATCTATCCTGGTCCTGGGTGTTACCCAATCTGGATTTCATATCAGTGGGGTCAGTTTTGGTCCTGTGAGTAATTAGAACTTCTAAATAGTAGAAACAAATTCTTGGAGTTCCCAAGTAGTAGGCACTAATTTTATTAGCCTATCCTAAGGAGAATTGAATACTGGGGAAGCAGGGATCCACACTTGATTTCCTTGCTTCCTAATAAGAGGTTCCCTGAAATTTCCCCAACCAACATTGCCTTCCAGTCCACATTCTACTACTCTCCTCCTTTGTCCTCCTGATTCCAACAGTTGTAAAAGCTTTATAGCCTGTCATTGTTTGGGGCATGAACATGGGCAGAAGATGGAGGCCATAATAATCAATTGTTGTATATCCAAATATACTCCTGGTTATATCTATGACTGTTCTTTCATTGGGCTTTACAGGATAGAAATGTTGCCTTTATCTTTATGAAATTGCTCTTCCAAATATGACACTTCTCAGACATATTTACTGACCCATAATATGGACAATATCTCTCAAGATGATTCCACAATGTCACTGCCCATAAAACTATAAGAGATCAAGACTTTTATTAATTACATTTTTCCTGAAAAGACATTTTACTCTAGAATAAGCAACAACTACTCCTAATTATATTTCTCATTTTGGTTTCTGCTCAGCCATGTTTTCCTGTCATACTCAGAGACAGTGAGTTTGCTAATAGACCACATTCACAGAGCTACAGATAACGCACTGAATTATTTTAAGCATAATGACTAGAAAATATTAAAATTTAACATTGTAATGAGAGGTTGAAGAGAACCTGTTGTATAATCCCTGTATTTCAGGGTTATAGACAGATGTATTAGTAAGAGTTTATCAGAAAATCAGAGCCTATGAGTGATGTAGAATAAGAAATTTATAGTAGGAATTAAATCTTATAAAATTGTGGAAGCCAATTTCATGCTCTATGTAAGACGGTTGCTTTTGTGTCTGATATGGGGCCTGAAATCAGCAAGTTGGTAGTTGGAAGGAAAAGATAGACATGAAGTGAGGGAGATCAGGGAAAAATATGGACCTCCTGAGGACATGTTGGAGTTCAAACTGGAAACCACATCTGTCTCTGACAAATTCAGATCTCAATAATGTGAGTGATCTGCAGGAAAAGCTTCACTATAGAGCAACATACACACCTGTCTCAGGATTTGAAGAAAGTTTTTTTTTTTTGGTATGCGGGCCTCTCACTGTTGTGGCCTCTCCCGTTGCAGAGCATAGGCTTCAGACGCGCAAGCTCAGTAGCCATTGCTCACGGGCCCAGCCGCTCCACGGCATGTGGGATCTTCCCGGACCGGGGCATGAACCCGTGTCCCCTGCATCGGCAGGCGGACGCTCAAACATTGCGCCACCAGGGAAGCCCTGAAGAAATTTTTTAAAATTAATTTTTATTAGAGAATAGTTGCTTTACAATGTTGTGTTAGTTTCTACTGTACAGCAAAATGAATCAGCTATACATATACATATATCCCCTCTTTTTTGGATTTCCTTCCCATTTAGGTCACCACAGTGCATTAAGTAGAGTTCCCTGTGCTATACAGTATATCCCCATAAGTTGTCTATTTTATACATAGTATCAATAGTGTATATGTGTCAATACCAGTCTCCCAAATCCTCCCACCCCATCGCTTTCCCCCGTGGTATCCATACATTGTTCTCTACGTCTGTGTCTCTATTTATGCTTTGAAAATAAGGTCATGTATACCATTTTTCTAGATGCTACATATAGGCATTAATATATGATATTTGTTTTTCGCTTTCTCACATACTTCATTCTGTATGACACTCTCTAGGTCCATCCACACCTATATGAATGACTGAATTTCATTCCTTTTTATGGCTGAGTAATATTCCATTGTATATATGAACCACATCTTCTTTATCCATTCCTCAGTTGATGGATATTTAGGTTGCCTCTATGTTCTGACTACTGTAAAGAGTACTGCTATGAACATTGGGGGGCTTGTGTCTATATTGTAAAGAGTACTGCTATGAACATTGGGGGGCTTGTGTCTTTTTTTTTTTTTTTACATCTTTATTGGAGTATAATTGCTTTACAATGGTGTGTTAGTTTCTACTTTATAACAAAGTGAATCAGTTATACATATACATATGTTCCCATATCTCTTCCCTCTTGCATCTCCCTCCCTCCCACCCTCCCTATCCCACCCCTCTAGGTGGTCATAAAGCACCAAGCTGATCTCCCTGTGCTATGTGGCTGATTCCCTCTAGCTATCTATTTTACGTTTGGTAGTGTATATATGTCCATGCAACTCTCTCACTTTGTCACAGCTTACCCTTCCCCCTCCCCAAATCCTCAAGTCCATTCTCTAGTAGGTCTGTGTCTTTATTCCTGTCTTACCCCTGGTTCTTCATGACATTTTTCTCTTAAATTCCATACATAAGTGTCAGTATGCGGTATTTGTCTTTCTCTTTCTGACTTACTTAACTCTGTATGACAGACTCTAGGTCTACCCACCTCATTACAAATAGCTCAATTTCATGTCCATTTTATTGGCATAGAGTTGCTTGTAGTAATCTCTCATAATCTTTTGTATTTCTGCAGTGTCACTTGTTACTTTTCCTCTTTCATTTGTAATTCTGTTTATTTGAGTCTTCTCCCTTTGTTTTCTTTGTATCCATTCAGCCAATCTGTTTCTTTTGGTGGGAGCATTTATTCCATTTACATTTAAGGTAATTATCGATATGTATGTTCCTATTCCCATTTTCTAAATTGTTTTGGGTTCGTTATTATAGGTCTTTTCCTTCTCTTGTGTTTCTTGTCTAGAGAAGTTCCTTTAGCATTTGTTGTAAAGCTGGTTTCGTGGTGCTGAACTCATGCTCAGCTTTTGCTTGTCTGTAAAGGCTTTAATTTCTCCATCAAATCTGAATGAGATCCTTGCTGGGTAGAGTAGTCTTGGTTGCAGGTTTTTCTCCTTCATCACTTTCAGTATGTCCTGCCACTCCCTTCTGGCTTGTAGGGTTTCTGCTGAGAGATCGGCTGTTAACCTTTTGGGGATTCCCTTGTGTGTTATTTGTTGTTTTTCCCTTGCTGCTTTTAATATGCTTTCTTTGTATTTAATTTTTGA
>NW_020173388.1:542917-622430 GCF_003031525.2 Neophocaena asiaeorientalis asiaeorientalis
ACGGCTCAGAATAAAAGGGAGAAAAAGTAGAGAGAATTAGTAGAAGTATGAAGAAAGAAAGAAAGAAAGGAGGGAAGGAAGGAAGGAAGGAAGAAAGAAAGAAGGAAGCGAAGAAGGCAAGAAGGAAAGAAAGGGAGGGAGGGAGAGAGGAAGGAAGGAAGGAGGGAAAGAAGGAAAAAAGACAAAGAAGATACAGTAAAAATAAAGTAAAGATAATAAAGTTATTGAATTAAAAAATACTTATTTAGGAAAAAAAAAAAGGGATGGATAGAACCTTAGGACAAATGTTGGAAGCAAAGCTGTACAGACAAAATCTTACACAGAAGCATACACATACACCCTGACAAAAAGAGGAAAAGGGGGAAAAATCATAAATCTTGCTCTCAGAGACCACCTCCTCAATTTGGGATGATTCGTTGTCTAAAGGAGGGAAGGAAGGAAGGAAAGAAAGAAAAAGAAAGAAAGAACGAAGGTAAAGTATAATAAAGTTGTTAAAATTAATTATTAAGAAAAAATTTTTTAAAAAAACCACGGACGGATAGAACCCTAGGACAAATGGTGGAAGCAAGACTATGCAGACAAGATCTCACACAGAAGTGTACACATACACATTCACAAAAAGAGGAAAAGGGAAAAAAATCATAGATCTTGCTCCTAAAGTCCACCTCTTCAATTTGGGATTATTCCTTGTCTATTCATGTATTCCACAGATGCAGAGTACATCAAGTTGATTGTGGAGCTTTAATCCGCTGCTTCTGTGGCTGCTGGGAGAGATTTCCCTTTCTCTTCTTTGTTCTCACAGCTCCCAGGGGCTCAGCTTTGGATTTGGCCCTGCCTCTGCGTGTAGGTCGCTGGAGGGCATCTGTTTTTTGCTCAGACAGGACGGGGTTAAAGGAGCCGCTGATTCGGGGGCTCTGGCGCACTCAGGCCAGGGGGAAGGGAGGGGCACTGCGTGCGGGGTGGGCCTGCGTCGGCAGAGGCGGGTGTGAAGTTGCACCAGCCTGAGGCATTCTCCCGGGGAAGTTGTCCCTGGATTCCGGGAACCTGGCAGTGGCGGGCTGCACAGGCTCCGCGGAAGAGGGGTGTGGAGAGTGACCTGTGCTCGCACACAGGCCCCTTGGTGGCGGCAGCAGCAGTCTTAGCGTCTCCCGCCCGTCTCTGGGGTCCGGCCCGTGCTTTTAGCTGCGGCTCGCACCCGTCTCTGGGGTTCGCGCTTTTAGCCGCGACTTGCGCCCGTCTCTGGAGTTCCTTTAAGCAGCGCTCTTAAACCCCTCTCCTCGCGCACCAGGAAACAAAGAGGGAAGAAAAAGTCTCTTGCCTCTTCGGCAGGTGCAGACATTTCCCTGGACTCCCTCCCGGCTAGCTGTGGTGCACTAACTCCTTCAGGCTATGTTCAAGCCGCCAACCCCAGTCCTCTCCCTGCGCTCCCAGCAAAACCAAAACCCGAGCCTCAGCTCGCAGCCCCGCCCGCCCTGGCGGGTGAGTAAAGCCTCTCGGGCTGGTGAGTGCCGGTTGGCACCAATCCTCTGTGCTGGAATCTCCCCGCTTTGCCCTCCGCACCCGTTGCTGTGCACTCCTCCGCGGCCTCGAAGCTCCCCCCTCCGCCGCCGGCAGTCTCCGCCCACGAAGGGGCTTCCTAGTGTGTGGAAAATTTTCCTCCTTCACAGCTCCCTCCAACTGGTGCAGGTGCCGTCCCTATTCTTTTGTCTCTGTTTTTTCTTTTGCCCTACCCAGGTACGTGGGGAGTTTCTTGCCTATTGGGACGTCTGAGGTCTTCTGCCAGCCTTTAGTAGGTGTTCTGTAGGAGTTAATCCACGTGTAGATGTGTTTCTGGTGTATCTGGGGAGGAAGGTGATCTCCACGTCTTACTCTTCCACCATCTTCAAGCTCCTCTCCCTCCCTTTGTTTTCTTGATGAGTCTGGCAAATGGTTTATCAGTTTTGTTTATCTTCTCAAAGAACAAGCTTTTAGTTTTATTGATCTTTGCTATCATTTCCTTCATTTCTTTTTCATTTATTTCTGATCTGAGCTTTATGATTTCTTTCCTTCTCTAACTTTCAGGTTTTTTTGTTCTTCTTTCTCTAATTGCTTTAGGTGCAAGGTTAGGTTGTTTATTCGAGATGTTTTCTGTTTCTTAAGGTAGGATTGTATTGCTATAAACTTCCCTCTTAGAACTGCTTTTGCTGCATCCCATAGGTTTTGGGTCGTTGTGTCTCTATTGTCATTTGTTTCTCGGTTTTTTTAAATTTCCTCTTTGATTTCTTCACTGATCACTTTGATATTAAGTAGTGTACTTTTTAGCCTCCATGTGTTTGTATTTTTTACAGATCTTTTCCTGTAATTGATATCTAGTCTCATAGCGTTGTGGTTGGAAAAGATACTTGATACAATTTCAATTTTCTTAAATTTACGAATGCTTGATTTGTGACCCAAGATATGATCTATCCTGGAGAACGTTCCATGAGCACTTGAGAAAAATGTGTATTCTGTTGTTTTTGGATGAAATGTCCTATAAATATCAATTAAGTCCATCTTGTTTAAACATCCTTTAAAGCTTGTGTTTATTTTCATTTTGGATGATCCGTCCATTGGTGAAAGTGGGGTGTTAAAGTCCCCTACTATGAATGTGTTACTGTCGATTTCCCCTTTTATGGCTGGTAGTATTTGCCTTATGTATTGAAGTGCTCCTATGTTGGGTGCATAAATATTTACAATTATTATATTTTCTTCTTGGATCAATCTCTTGATCATTATGTAGTGTCCTTCTTTGTCTCTTCTAATAGCTTTATTTTACAGTCTGTTTTGTCTGATGTGAGAATTGCTACTACAGCTATCTTCTGGTTTCCATTTGCATGGAATATATTTTCTATCCCCTCACTTTCAGTCTCTGTATGTCTCTAGGTCTGAAGTGGGTCTCTTGGAGACAGCGTATATATGGGTCTTGTTTTTGTATCCATTCAGCCAGTCTGTGTCTTATAGTGGAAGCACTTAATCCATTTACATTTAAGGTAATTATCAATATGTATGTTCCTATTCCCATTTTCTTAATTGTTTTTGGTTTGTTATTCTTGGTCTTTTCCTTCTCTTGTGTTTCTTGCCCAGAGAAGATCCTTTAGCATTTGTTGTAAAGCTGGTTTGGTGGTGCTGAACTCTCTCAGCTTTTGCTTGTCTGTAAAGGTTTTAATTTCTCCATCAAATCTGAATGAGATCCTTGCTGGGTAGAGTAATCTTGGTTGTAGGTTTTTCTCCTTCATCACTTTAAATATGTCCTGCCAGTCCCTTCTGGCCTGCAGAGTTTCTGCTGAAAGATCAGCTGTTAACCTTATGGGGATTCCCTTGTGTGTTATTTGTTGTTTTTCCCTTGCTGCTTTTAATATGTTTTCTTTGTATTTAACTTTTGATAGTTTGATTAATATGTGTCTTGGCGTGTTTCTCCACGGATTTATCCCGTATGGGACTCTCTGTGCTTCCTGGACTTGATTAACTATTTCCTTTCCCATATTAGGGAACTTTTCACCTATAATCTCTTCAAATATTTTCTCAGTCCCTTTTTCTCTTCTTCTTCTGGAACCCCTATAATTCCAATGTTGGTGCATTTAATGTTGTCCCAGAAGTCTCTGAGATTGTCCTCAGTTATTTTCATTCTTTTTTCTGCTCTGCAGTAGTTATTTCCACTATTTTATCTTCCAGGTCACTTATCTTTTTTTCTGCCTCAGTTATTCTGCTATTGATCCCTTCTAGAGTATTTTTAATTTCATTTATTGTGTTGTTCATCGTTGCTTGTTTCATCTTTAATTCTTCTAGGTTCTTGTTAAATGTTTCTTGCATTTTCTCTATTCTATCTCCACGATTTTCAATCATCTTTACTATCATTCTTCTGAATTTTTTTTCAGGTATACTGCCTATTTCCTCTTCATTTGTTAGGTCTGGTGGGTTTTTATCTTGCTCCTTCATCTGCTGTGTGTTTTTCTGTCTTCTCACTTTGCTTGTCTTACTGTGTTTGGGATATCCTTTTTGCAGGCTGCAGGTTCATAGTTCCCGTTGTTTTTGGTGTCTGTCTCCAGTGGCTAAAGTTGGTTCCGTGGGTTGTGTAGGCTTCCTGCTGGAGGGGACTAGTGCCTGTGTTCTGGTGGATGAGGCTGGATCTTGTCTTTCTGGGGGGCAGGTCCACGTCTGGTGGTGTGTTTTGGGTTGTCTCTGGACTTATTATGATTTTAGGCAGCCTCTCTGCTAATGGGTGGGTTTGTGTTCCTGTCTTGCTAGTTGTTTGGCATAGTGTGTCCAGCACTGTAGCTTGCTGGTCGTTGAGTGAAGCTGGGTGTTGGTGTTATGATGGAGATCTCTGGGAGATCTTTGCTGTTTGATATTACGTGGAGCTGGGAGGTCTCTTGTTTACCAGTGTCCTGCCATTGACTCTCCCACCTCAGAGGCACAGCCCTGATGCCTTGCTGGAGCACCAAGAGCCTGTCGTCCACACGTCTCAGAATAAAAGGGAGAAAAAGTAGAAAGAAAGAAAGAGAGAAAGAAAGAAAGAAGATAAAATAAAGTAAGGTAAAATAAAGTTATTAAAATAAAATAAATATTAAGAAAACAATCTTTTTTAATTTAAAAAAAGAAAATGGACGGATAGAATCCTAGGACAAATGGTGAAAGCAAAGCTATACAGACAAAATCTCAACAGAAGCATACACACACACACACTCAGAAAAAGAGGAAAAGGGGAAAAAGAATAAATCTTGCTCTCAAAGTCCACCTCCTCAATTTGGGATGATTCGTTGTCTATTCAGGTATTCCACAGATGCAGGGTACATCAAGTTTATTTTGGAGATTTAATCTGCTGTTTCTGAGGCTGCTTGGAGAGATTTCCCTTTCTCTTCTTTGTTCGCACAGCTCCCAGGGTTGAGCTTTGTATTGGGCCCCGCCTCTGAGTGTAGGTTGCCGGAGGGCGTCTGTTCTTTGCTCAGAGAGGGTGGGGATAAAGGAACCATTGATTCGGGGGCTCTGGCTCACTCAGGCAAGGGGAGGGAGGGGTTCGGAGTGTGGGGCTAGCCTGCGGTGGCAGAGGCCGGTGTAACGTTGCCACAGCCTGAGGCGCACTGTGTGTTCTCCAGGGGAAGTTGTCCCTAGATCCCAGGACACTGGCGGTGGCCGGCTGCACAGGCTCCCTGGAAGAAGGGTGTGGAGAGTGACCTGTGTTCGCACACAGGCTTCTTGGCGGTGGCAGCAGCAGCCTTAGCGTCTCATGCCAGTGTCTGGAGTCCGCGCTGTTAGCCGCGACTCGTGCCCGTCTCTGGTGCTCCTTTAAGCAGTGCTCTTAATCCCTTCTCCTCGTGCACTAGGAAACAAAGATGGAATAAAAAGTCTCTTGTCCCTTTGGCAGGTCCAGACTTTTTGCCGGACTCCCTCCTGGCTAGCCATGGTGCACTAACCCCTTCAGGCTGTGTTCATGCTGCCAGTCCTCTCACTGCGCTCCGACTGAAGCCGGAGCCTCAGCTCCCTGCCCCGCCCACCCCAGCGGGTGAGCAGACAAGCCTCTCGGGCTGGTGAGCACCAGTCGGCACTAATCTTCTGTGCAGAAATCTCTCTGCTTTGCCCTCTGCACCCCTGTTGCTGCGCTCTCCTCCACGGCTCCGAAACTTCCCCCTCCGCCACCCGTAGTCTCTGCCCGCGAAGGGGCTTCTAGTGTAGGAAAACCTTTCCTCCTTGACGGCTTTCTCCCACTGGTGCAGATCCCGTCCCTATTCTTTTGTCTCTGTTTATTCTTTTTTTTCTTTTGTCCTACCCAGGTACGTGGGGAGTTTCTTGCCTTTTTGGAGGTCTGAGGTCTTCTGCCAGCGTTCAGTAGGTGTTCTGTAGGAGTGGTTCCACGTGTAGATGTATTTCTGATGTATCTGTGGGGAGGAAGGTGATCTCCGTGTCTTACTCTTCTGCCATCTTCCCTGCCTTTTTGCTTGTGTCTTTTTGAATTATGGTTTTCTCTCAGTGTATTCCCAGTAGTGTGATTGCTGGGTCATGTGGTAGTTCTATTTTTCATTTTTAAAGAAACCTTCATATTGTTTTCCATAGTAGCTGTATCAATTTACATTCCCACCAACAGTGAAAGAGGGTACCCTTTTCTCCATATCCTCTCCAGCGTTTGTTGTTTGTAGATTTTCTGATGACGCCTATTCTATCTGGTGTGAGGTGATACCTCATTGTAGTTTTGATTTGCATTTCTCTAATAATTAGTGATGTTGAGCATCATTTCATGGGCTTCCTGGCTATCTGTATGTCTTCTTTGGAGAAATGTCTATTAGTTCTTCTCCCCATTGTTTGATTGCTTTTTTTTTTTATATTAAGCTTCATGAGCTGCTTGTATATTTGTCAGTTGCTTCATTTGCAAATATTTCTGCCATTCTAAGTGTTGTCTTTTCGTCTTGTTTATGGTGTCCTTTGCTATGCAAAAGCTTTTACGTTTCATTAGGCCCCACTTTTTTATTTTTGTCTTTATTTCCATTTCTCTAGGAGGTGGGTCAAAAGGATTTTGCTGTGATTTATGTCAGAGTGTTCTGCCTATGTTTTCCTCTAAGAGCTTTATAGTGTCTGGCTTTACATTTAGGCCTTTAATCCATTTTAAGTTTATTTTTGTGTATGGTGTTAAGGAGTCTTATAATTTCATTCTTTTACATGTAGCTGTCGAGTTTTCCCAGCACCATTTATTGAAGATGCTGTCTTTTCTCCATATATATTCTTGTTGCCTTTATCAAAGATAAGGTGACCATATGTGCATGGGTTTATCTCTGGTCTTTCTATCCTGTTTCATTGATCTTATTTCTGCTTTTGTTCCAGTATCATACTGTCTTGATTACTGTAGCTTTGTAGTATAGTCTGAAATCAGGGAGCCTGATTCCAACAGCTCCATTTTTCTTTCTCAATATTGCTTTGGCTATGTGGGGTCTTTTGTCTTTCCATGCAAATTTGAAGATTTTTTATTATAGTTCTTTGAAAAATGCCATTGGTAATATTGCATTGAATTGTAGATTGCTTTTTATATTATAGTCATTTTCACAGTATTGATTCTTCCAACCCAAGAACATGGTATATCTCTCCATCTCTTTGTATCATTTTTGATTTCTTTTATCATTGTTTTATAGTTTTCTGTGTACAGGTCTTTTGCCTCCTTAGGTAGGTTTATTCCTAGGTATTTTATTCTTTTTGTTGTGATGGTAAATGGGAGTGTTTCCTTAATTTCTCTTTCTGATCTTTCATTGTTAGCCTATAGGAATGAAAGAGATTTCTGTGTATTAATTTTGTATTCTACAACTTTACTAAATACATTGATTAGTTCTAATAGATTTCTGGAGGCATCTTTAGGATTTTCTATGTATAGCACCATGTCATCTGCAAACAGTGACAGTTTTACTTGTTTTCCAATTTGTATTCCTTTTATTTCTTTTTCTTCTCTGATTGCTGTGGCTAAGACTTCCAAAACTATGTTGAATAATGGTGGTGAGAGTGGATACCCTTGTCTTGTTCCTGATCTTAGAGAAAATGCTTTCAGTTTTTCACCATTGAGAATAATATTTTCTTTGGGTTTGTCATATATGGCCTTTATTATGTTGAGATAGGTTCCCTCTGTGCCCACTTTCTGGAGAGTTTTTATCATAAATGGGTGTTGAATTTTGTCAAAAGCTTTTTCTGCCTCTGTTGAGATGATCATATGGTTTTTCTTCTTCAGTTTGTTAATATGCTGTATCATACTGATTGATTTGCATATATTGAAGAATCCTTGCATCCCTGGGATAAATCCCACTTGATTATGGTGTATGATTCTTTTAATGTGTTGTTGGATTCTGTTTGGTAATATTTTGTTGAGCATTTTTGCATCTATATTCATCAGTGATATTGGCCTGTAATTTTCTTTTTCTGTGATATCTTTGCCTGGTTTTGGTATCAGGGTAATGGTGGCCTCAAAAAATGAGTTTGGGAGTGTTCCTTCCTCTGCGATTTTTTGGAGGAATTTGAGAAGAATAGGTTTTATCTCTTCTTTAAATGTTTGGTAGAATTCACCTGTGAAGGCTTGTCATCCTGGACTTTTGTTTGTTGGAAGATTTTTAATCACAGTTTCAATTTCATTACTTGTGATTTGTCTGTTCATATTTTCTATTCCTGGTTCAGTCTTAGAAGGTCGTACCTTTCTAAATATTTGTCCATTTCTTCCAGGTTGTCCATTTTATTGGCATAAAGTTGCTTATAGTACTCCCTTATGATGCTTTGTATTTCCATGGTGTCAGTTGTAGCTTCCTTTTCATTTCTAATTTTATTGATTTGAGTCATCTCCCTTTTTTGAATGATATCATGCAGAGGGAGCTGGAGGAACTGCAGGCTTGACTGCTGTTCTGTGGCAACAAGAAGAGCTAGCAGATCGGCAGTTATGTGTGTTCATTGCAGGAGCACCTGGTTCTACACAAACCTCTGAGCAGAGCCTGCAACTCCTCTAGCTTCTGTGTACAAGGAATGGGCACCAAAGTGCTCTTTTCTGAGGTTTCTCTCAATGTGTGTTTCTTACGGTCTTGGTGAAGGGATCATCCTTTGTACTCTCTCAGTGATTGTGGTTAATATGGAGTTGGAGTGTCTATGAATAAGTCTTATATTATTAATTCATTCTAGCATTTAAAACATCCTAAGCCTTTAAATGCATTCCTGCATAATATACCAAGAAAATTCTAGCACTTCAGTTCTGTTGGTGTAGGCCGTCTTTGGGTTTTTTTTTTTTCAGTTAACTAAGAACAATGCTAAAACCATTCTCAGCCCTTCATGATAGTACATTGAATCCAGAATCTCTGCTTAGTGCACTCATGAAAAAGAATTCAGCCCAGTCTAACATTATCCTCATTCCATTATGTTCCAGTAATGTTAGAACATATTCTTACAAATGTTCTCAAAATTTCTGCTGATAACAAGTTAGCATAAATTTTACTTTTTTTGATACTTACTGTACTTTCTCATGTGGTACACTTTTGGGTTTACCCTTTCTGGCCTACCAGGACTTGAATCTGATTATGAGTTCAGAAGCAATGAGAGATGATATGGTAGTTATTAAGGAGTTTCAGTAGTTCCATGTAAGTCAAATGCTTCAGAGGAGGCTGTTTCAGGTTATTCAAGCAAAAGGATACCAACCTCTTCAGAAGGGAGGAGCATCTACTTATAATGGTAAAAGGATCTCAGGATAATATATGCAGTCTCCAGCTTCATCAGAATATGCTCATAAGGATCCTTACCATTTTTGAGGGACCCTATTCTTCCAGATCAATGCTCTAAGTTAAACAAAAGACACCCATGATAACAGAAATGTAATTTGCATTATAATTCATTCACTTGTGGAACTTGTTTTATTTTCAGATCTGAGTTCCATGGATAGAGGATACAAGGGTTTTATTTCAGGAGGTCATAGAAGCATTCTTGTCCCTTACCTGACCCAGACTTGAGTTAAGACTTTATTATTTTTTTTAAGTCTTTATTGAATTTGTTACAACATTGCTTTTGTTTTTTGTTTTATGTTTTGGTTTTTTGGCCATGAGTCATATGGGATCTTAGCTCCCCAACCAGGGATCAAACCTGCACCCCCTGCATTGGAAGGTGAAGTCTTAATCACTGGACCACCAGGGAAGGCCTGAGTTAAGACTTTAAAGTATTAAGCTCTTCAGTTTGTTTACCCAAGTCCCTAGCATATTTAGAAATAAACAACAAATCTCATAGTACTCCATACTTTTACTACTATGTTTTATGGCAGCAACTATATAGTCATCCAAAGACTTACCTTCTATAGCACTTGATCACAGATATCTCTAGATGATAATTTAAATAGCTCTTTTGTCATTTCATGGCATGAACTTCTCCTGACCCACTTGCTACTAGTAACAGGGTCATTAACATCTTTAAAACTAATCAAATCAGAGAAACAGTTCTGTACAACCAATTCAGATAACTTATTCTTAAGGTCCTCGTCCCCTAGAATCACTTGTGTTACCAAATTTTTTATAATTGAGGGTTTAATAAGAGGACAAGAACCACAATGAGTGATACAGGGTAAGTGCTTTTTTATAGGTATTAGAGCTTACATAATTATCAAAGCTGCTTAAGCAGTTTATTTAAGGCTGTTGCTTCTGCATCTGATGTTGGAGTTGAAATCAGGCCAGGATATGGAAAGAAATAGTGTATTTAAATTTGAGAAGATTAAGGGAAAACTGGAATCCATAAGAATAAATAGGAACCAATGAGATAAACAGGAACCCATGAGGACAAAATGGAACCCATAAGAACAAAGTAGAACCCACACCTGTGACTCATTGTCTCCAATCTTAATGATGTGAGCAACCTATGTTATAATCTGGGCACCCTTCATGAAAGAGCTGCCCTTCTCTGTGGGTTGCGGTGTGCAGAAGCTGAAGCACAGATCTGTCAAGAACCTCAGTAACCAAGGGCCCAGCTGCTTCCCTAGACCAACAAGATGAGCGTATAGATGAAAATTTGAGTGAGCTGCAAATATCTTAGCTTTACTTCAACAGTCAGAATGTTAAAAAAAATGTCAGGTATCCACTTCAGCTTTCCAAATCTCACACAGATTTCTCTTATGGCTGCCTTTATCCATGACCATATGAGAAAGGAAAAGCTAAGAAAGTTTAGTAAAATGGAGGTCACTGGAAATAAGTTCTTATAAGTAAATGAGAATAGAGACCAAGTAATTACAAAAATTATTTCCTTCTAATCAGGAGTACCAGAAGACCACTTATCTTTACTGTCTTTCAGTTGCAGCTAAGTTTTAAGGAAATCTCATGAAATATTATTTCGTAAATATAAACCATATATTTGAGCTTCTAGTATGCACAAAGCAAAGGGTTACGTGGAAAATACATGAAGAAGTTCTGTAGACCAAAATCCATTCCTTCAAAGAACTTAAAATGTCATCATTGCTCCATTTTCAGGATTATTCTTGTGCTCTCTTATTTCTCATCATGATTATCTAGTAGAGTTATACCAAAAAATTCAAAAAGTTTTAAAATTATTATCTCTCTTAACCAGTTTTCATCTGTTTACATGAAATGACATTTAATATGATTCCATTGATTTTTCTTCTACTTGTTTTAATTTTTTATTGAGGTGCTTGTATATGGGGGAATATCCAAGTGATACAAGATAAAATGTCATGCTAAATTCTCTAAGAATAGGAATAAAACCCAAAATCTTATCCATTGAACATGTAGATATGATAGCAACGCACACAATTGGATTAGTTAATAATTTGTAGAATATCATGGTGGTATGCATTTTTCATATGCCAAATTGTATTGATAGAAACAGACAAAATTGAGCTAGTGAGAAGCCATGAAAAATGTGGTGAACTGGACAATATCAAACTAACAAAGACAGAAGAAAGTTACAATGAGGCAGTTAGCCAGCATATGGTTTCTAAATTTAGAATTCTGAAAAAATTTTCATCTTCATAAATATTTATTATTCATGAGTCTGGATTTATCTTGTGGAAGAAAACAATCATTGAATGTATGTGATTTATAAATCTTGAACAATCTATTCCTGAATTCACTCATTCTGCACAGCTTATAAAATTGGTTGAAAACAAGGTCTGTACACCAAGAAAAAGCCATATGTGCCATGTTTCAGTGAAGAAATGCCATATGCCATTCACTAACTTAATATTTAATTCAATATGTCAGGCAAACAAATCCAAAATCAACAAGCAACAAATCTTTTTTAATTATTCAAAACACATAATTGTTCTACTCATGGATGGAAGCACTAATGACTCAAGGAAAACAATTATACACTATAAAAAGACATTGGCTGTTGTTTTCAGTCCAGTTGGTTTGCTTTAAAAAAAATCATCTTACTGTGATTCTGCAGATTATTTTTTAAGAGTGAGTACAACTTGAAATTTTAGCAAATATGCTTCAGCATAGTCATGAAGAGACAGTGTTACTTGCCACTGCAATAAAAACAAATTGTAGGTCAATATATCTCTGAAATATTTTTAAAACAATTTTGTTTCAATTTAAGGAAAGTAGCAAAAAAAAAATTAGTGGAAACAGATTTCCTGTTCTGGCTATGATGGGGTAGCCTGTCATAGGCATTGCTTCTGCCAAGAACAACTAGAAAAGCCATAAAAATTAATTTAGAAATACATTTGGTTCAAAGGCATCATAAAAGTGAAAAAGCAGCCAGCACTTCAGGAGTGAGTTTCTTGCAAGAAGGAGGCTCAAGGAAGACAGGAATAGAGAATCTGTGAAAGACAGGAGCTTAAAGACCAGAGGAAAAAGTAAATTAAAAACAGAAAAATTTAAGGGAGTCTTATGATTCTGAAAGACAAAAGTAGGAGATCTGGAGATCCAGGAAGAGGGGCCATAGTAAAAACCTTAGACTTTCAGTTGAGACATTTGAAGAGAATAAAATAAAACAAAATTATGCTGAGTCTCCTAAGACTATATACCTATTTTAAGTAGGCAGTCACTGATGGGAAAGAGGTGATTCTCTCTACATGAGCTTCCTGACAGAGGATACAGAATCTAATCTAGGAATGACAGTATCTTGAAAGGCCTTTTTAACTTTTCCTAAAATCAATCAAAAATAAGCAGTTACACCAAGAAAGAGAACCATGAGGGAAAAAATAGAAACGTGACCATAGATAATATAGCTATTGGAGGCATTATACTATAGATACTTTGAAATTACTGTGGTTAAAATGTTCAAGAAAATAAATGAGAAATTCTTGTATTTCATGAGGAAAGTGGAATCTATTAAAAAATCAAATAGGTGCTTTGGGACTTCAAAACAAAGTAAGTGAAATTAACAACATAATATGTTCATTTATCAAGTAGATTAAACACAGCTAGAGATGACAATGTTGAACTTTATCTAAGCCCGATGTTCCCATAAAGCAGTGAGGGTTGAAAAATCTCACTATGATTCTGTGTTCTCAGGAAAGGCTAAGCAAAAAAAAAGGAAAGAAAGAAAAAAGAAAGAAAACCACAGTCTATTTTCATATCTCCCAATTCAAGGCTCAACTTCATCTTTTGTCATTGACACAGATAAGGCCTATCTCTGTTCTTCCTCATGCCATTTAAAAGACTCACTGTTGACTCTTTGTTGGTCTGCCTCTAAAAATCCCTAATTTCCCCTCCTTTTCATTTAGGTGATCCTTATTAATGAATGGTCTCTTTAGCTCAGAACCTGAATAAAGCCATCTCTTTTAATTGGTTATGGATTTTGCTTTTTACAGAAAAAAGCAATGAATTGAAAAAAATAGATCAGGAGAAAATTCCAGACTTCATCACAGAGAGCAAAATACATAGCAAACATCAAAAACAGTATAAGGGCAATATCAGAAATTGAGAAAAAGTTGGATGTTTGCATATTTGGGGTCCCAAAATGAGAAGAACATTAGAAAAATGAGTCAGTAACAATATTTGGAGTTATGACAACTGAATATATTTCAAAGTAGACAAAAATCTCAATCTGCAGATTCAAAAAAGAACTACAAATCCAAGCAATAAAATTATGACACAAACAATATTGAGGCATATCATAGTAAATAAATATCAAAGACAAAGAGAAACATTTAAATGAAGCCAGAAATAAAAACACATTACCATTACTGTCAAATAAGCCATAATCAAAACACAGCTGATATCTCAGTAGGAAAAGAAAAGTAATCCAGATGACAATATATATATCTGTGCTTCAAATACTGAAACTAATAAGATCAACCTACATTTTTACACTCTGAAAATGTCCTTCGAATGTGAAACATAAATGAAATAATCTTGGGCAGACAAAAACTAAAAGCATTCATAGCTAAGAGACCTAAATTAAAAGGAGAGTAAGTCAGTCGTGCACATTATAAAGTCTAGGATAATTACTAAAAGAAAAACAAAATAATGAAAATGAGTATGTTAATAAAGGTGGGTGCAATGAAAGTACTTGATTAATCTGAATACTTGGCATTAGCCAAACTTAATGTTAAGGCAACAGTGCTCTAGACTAGCAAATATGCTCAGACTTCTGACACAGTTTGCAAGTTTGAGAGAACCAAAACCACCCTCAGATTTGATAATTGACTAGAATGACTCACAAAACTGAGGTAAGAGCTATGCTTATGATTATAGTTTTCTAATAGCAAAAGGATACAAATGAGAGCCAACCAAAAGAAAAGATGCATAAGGCAGAATCTGGGAATGTTCCAAACAAAGTTTCCATTGTCCCCTCAGTTTCACTAAATATTAGATAGGTTTCTTCTTGACTATAGATCTGACCTCCCTTTTCTTACAACATTTAATTTAAAAAAACTTGTAATTATCAATCTTTTCTCCATCCCTTTGAGATGCTAATCTTCTCCAACCTCTAGTCAGTTTGCAACCCAAGAATGTCTTTCCTAGGGACCTAGGAGCCATCTCTTTGAAATGGAAACATCAAGAAAGGTAATATCTCCGTCTTCTAGGCTCTGTAGGAGCCTGTCTTCAGTAAGCACCAATTAGTAAACAAGATGGCCTAATCACCATTGACCAGCCTCTCCCTAGCATCCTCCAGTACTTTCCCACTAGTTCACCCAGTGATTAAAAAATCCTGACTTTTGTTTCAGTGGAGATGAGCTCAATCTCTTTCCCTATTGCAGTAGTCTTGAACAAGTCTCCCTTGCCCTTTTAACTCCTTTTGGTGCAATTTTTCTTTGACAGTAGCAAATCATAGCATATACACTGCAAGAAAGGAAAGTTACAGACTGATCTCTTTTAAACTTAGATGTAAAAATTCTAAAGAAATTATTAGCAAACCAAATATGTGATCTATTAAGTAAATAATAAGTTGTTAGACCCAAACGGTCTACGAGGGATTCCAACTCGCCCAAGAACCGCCAAGAGTCAAGAGCCGTTGCAACACGCAAGAGGTTTATTAGGAGCCGATGCACCGGGGTTCCCTGAACCTCATGCAGGAGGCTGATGGGGAACCCCTAAAAGCGGAATCACATACTTTTTATAGGTTTATTTACTCATAGGGCGGGTATATTCTCACAATGATTGGGTAAATGTGGTGACTTTTGAATTCATTGGCTTAGGAACTTTTGCCCCACCTTCTGGCCGTTACAGTTGTTTGTTCATTGTGGCGGTTAGGGCGTATACCTGTTACAGGCAACTGGAAAATTACCCGCTGGCTGGAAAGTCCCCGTCAACTGAAAAACTCCAAGAATTGGTTTCGATAGGGAGAAGGAGTGGCGCACGATAGGGAGAAGAATTGGTTTCGATAGGGAGAAGGAGTGGCGCACGATAGGGAGAAGAATTGGTTTACGGGAACAAGTGAGGGGGTGGAAAGTCCCTAAAGGCCCCACAAAGTGATAGCCAGTTTGCATTTATTCCAGAAATGCAAATTTACTTGTTTATTTGAAAATCAATCAATGTAATTTACCACATTCACAGAAAAAAGAAGAAAATCATTTATTTAAATTTAACACGCATTCATGAAAAAAAAATCTTTAACAAGCAAGAATAGAAAGGAAATTCCTTAATCTGATAAAAGGTAAGAGAAGAAAAAATCACAGTTTTCCTAGTTTGCATTGACTCAGAAGCAAAAGCAGAGGCAAGGATCCAAGAGCAAATAGGAAATCGTTTATTTGGGTGTTGTAGGGAACGCCAGTATGAATGAGGGAATTGATATGCAGAAGGAACTCCAGGAAGAGAGGGTTTTTGAGCTGGCTACCACAGTAGGTAATTGAAGCTTACTTTAATGGGGAAACTGTGGGAAGTGCTTCAAAACACATGCCTCAAGGGAAAGGAATATTTACATACCACTGTGATCCAGTGAGTAGTTAAGGGTTGCTTCCTTGAGGTGTTAGTTTCCTGGCATTTCCAAGCCCGCCAAATTGTTGGGCTTGGCAGTTTTCAAGGAAAAAGTCTCTCCCCATTCATGATGTAGATATTGGATGTTGGGATTCTTATTGACCACAGTTGTAAGGATTGTACAATAAGAATAGAGCTTTTGCAATCTCAGTTACAATGCTTAATGGCAAAAAACACTGAAACATTTTTCAAGATCAGGAACAAGAAGAATATTTTTACTACTGCCATTTTTATTCAATGCTGACCTAGATGTCCAATTCATTGAAATAATGCAAAAAGTAAAATGCAAAACATTCTGGAAAACATCACATGAAAACATCACTATATGCCAATGACAGGATTATCAATAAGAACATTTTTTAATTACAAATTTTTAGAATTAATATTTGAACTCAAAGTTGCAAATACAATGTCAATATTTAGAAAATTAGTCATATTTCTGTAGATAAGCAATCAACAGTCAATATTTTGGTGCTACTATTTGAGATAATATAAAAATAACAAAAATATAATATAAAAATTTAAGTACCTGAAAATGTAATTTAAAAAGAAATCAAAGACATCTATAAAGACAACTACAGAATGTTACTGAGATAATTTAAAAGCCTAAGTAAATGAAATGAATCCAAGTTCATGAATTGGAAGAATCAAATGCTGTAAAATGTTAATTATTCTCAAATTGATCTTTAGATTAATTGCAATGCCAAACAAAACTCAAGCAGCTTGTCTGGGTGGTTGAAGAGAGTGGCAAAATTATTCTGTACATTTTGTGGAAATGCAGTGGACTACAAATAGCTAGAAAATCTTGAAAAAGAAAAATACATTTGGAGACTTTATACTAACAGGAATACTTAATATGTTACTCAATGAACAGAATGTGGTTTAGTTACAAGAACAGACAATAATTCAGTGGCACGGAATAGAGAACCCAGACAAACCTACATATATATGGACTGAAATAAAAACACACAACATAAAAATTATGACTTGTTTTATTTGGAAACCTTACTGAGGACTATGGCCTGGGAGACAGTTTGTCACATAGCTCTGAGGAAATGCTCTTAAGAGATAAGGGTATATATGAGATTTTTTTGCTGGGAGAAACAAGTAGTCAAGCATAAAAAGATTACTGCTAATCACAAAGAATAGACATATCAAGTTAATGATTTTAGTTCTTCTCTGTATATGGGAAGATGGAAGAATCTAGAGTCATTGTATTTTTTTCTTTGATATACATCTTAACTATCTAGGGGTTGATATATCCAAAGCACAGAATACTTTCTGTTTTTCTCCATCCTTAGTTCCCCCTCAGGATGCACTATTGGTGAGTGACGGCAGTAGCTAATGGTTTGACCTTGTAGAACTAGAATGTCGGGCAACATTTTTTTCTTTACACATACGTTGACAGTTGTTTTGTGACAAATATTCTTTGTAAATAGATTTGGGAAGAATAGAAATGGTGTTGGGTCAATTAAATATTTATGACAGGGAAACAAGTGACTCTAGACCAGCACAGTCCAAAAGTTTCTGTATGATGGCAATGTTCTCCGTATCTTGGATATGGAAGCCATTAGCTACATATGGTTGTTGAGAACTTGATTTGTGAATAATGTGACAGAGAAACTAAATTTTAAACTTTAATTAATTTTAATTTAAATAAATATACTGTCTATGGCTACCATATTGTGCAGCATTGTCATATACTTCACACCATAAATACATATATATTAAATAGATAGTATACATAAATTGGGAAGGAGTAAAAAACCTGCTAATTTAGCATAGGAGAATATCTTTATGTCCTTGAAAAGGCAAAGATTGTATAAACAGTATTAAAATAGTTTTGACCATAAAAAATGATAAACTGGAATATATTTACATAAGAAATTAAATTTATCATAAGACACCATTACGTGTGAAAATGCAAGTCAAAGAGTCACAGAAATAATTTCCAAAATATATATCTGACAAATGATTCAAATACAGAAAATGTAAGAAGCCCCTACATATTAACATGAAAAAAAGAAAAGGAACCTAATAAAAATGAAAAGGCACTTCATACATCAAAAGATGATACTCAAATGGCCAATAAACATGTGACATTGTGTTTAACCTCAGGTTTACCAGGGAAATGCAAATTAAAGTGATGTTATGTTATTTTAAGGGATGGCTATAATTTAAAAAGGAAGCTTTTGCCACTTTTGGCAATAATATAGAATAAATGGAACATTCATATACTTCAGATATTAGTTAAAATCAATACAAACCACTTTGAAAAACTGTTTATCTTTTTTTATTAAGCTAGATTTATGAATTCTTTGTGTCCCAATAATTTGAAATCTTAAATACATACAACTAAAATGCATATAATTGTGTACCAACACACATGCTCTA
Source organism: Neophocaena asiaeorientalis asiaeorientalis (assembly GCF_003031525.2). Classification (NCBI taxonomy): domain Eukaryota; kingdom Metazoa; phylum Chordata; class Mammalia; order Artiodactyla; family Phocoenidae; genus Neophocaena; species Neophocaena asiaeorientalis. The sequence continues at coordinate 561,193 of NW_020173388.1, forward strand.
GAATGTTCATAATTGGATTATCCCCATTAGCCTCAATCTGTATACAGCTGAAATAGCCACTCAAAGTAAAATGAATAAACAAATTATGTTATTGTCAAACAATGAATGCTGTAGAGAAATGAGAATAAAAAACCTATTACTTTCAATGATCTGTACAGATCTTAAAATGTAATGTTAAGCAACTGAAATCAGACATAAAATATGACATAATGTAGGATTCTGTTTACTTAGAGTTCAAGAATATATGAACTAATCCATGGTGACAAAAGTCAGGAGAGTACTTACTTTTGTGTGGCAGCCTAGATCTCTGTCATGCACAGTTCACAGTAGGGTTCGCAATTCTATGAGAATCTAATGTCGCAGCTGATCTGACAGGTGGCAGCTGTCAGGTGGTAATGCAAGTGAAGAGAAGTGGCTATAAATACAGAAGAAGCTTCTCTCGCTCACCGGCCGCTCATCTCCTGCTGTGTGGCCCAGCTCCTAACAGGCCACAGACTGGTACTGGTCTGTGGCCCGTGGGTTGGGAATCCCTGGTCTAGAGGGATGACAACCTTCAAATATGTTATCAGAATGGTAGTTTCATTATGTGTTTACTTTGTAAAAATTCGCTGAAATTTGCACTTATAACTAGATTAAAGTAAAATGTCATTAGATTTTATGTAGAAACAAAAAGACAATCTTGAAAAACAGTTAGTGAAAGCACAAGAAAAATGAGTGACCTGACACTAAAAGATGAATGTGGCAATACATTTAATAAATAATTTTTTTAAGACAGATGATTATTTTGTTTCCTTTGGCCATATCATCTGAAAACAGTGTCTTGCTATGTTTCAGCATTGTGCCACTTCTTTTTTCAATGATGTCTGTTCAATCTATGGCTGTTAGAACTAGAAGATTAATTTTTTTCTTGTGACGTAAGAGAGAGGATAGTACAGATGCTATAAATTCTTTGGCATTAAAGATATATTTCCAGTTAAGGCACACAAGATAGAATAAAGTACAGTACAAATAGCTCAAAGATTCAACATATATTGACCAAAAGTGTATTGAGAAGCTGATGTTTTTGAGACATTTGTATTAGCAAAGAGAGTTTAGAAGAGTACAATACAATGTAACCACTTCCTTTCTGATTCTTATGCCCCTGAGGGGAGTCAAAGTTTCTGAAGCCCAAAATCTCCTCTCGGAGTTTCACATCAGGTTGCATAATACTCAAATTGCCTCCAGAACTGAGTGTGAAATGGTTTTATAGTACCATACTACAGACATGGATGATATTGCATGCTGTGACAAAAGATGTATCCCAAAAATCTATTTTCCTTGTTGATCGGAGATCTATTTAAACCTTAAGAACTGAAGTTAGGAGTTCCTTTTAAATAATTATAGATATACTACCAATTTCACTATTCAGCAAGTATTTATAATGTTTCTTTTATGTTATATGTACTGTCCTGTGTACTGAGCATAGGGAAATACATAAATCACCACTATAGTCAAGAAACTCACATTGTCCTGAGAAATCACATACACTGATGTTTTTAATGAAAAATGAACATTTTAACCATCCTGGGGAAAAGGAGATGGGTATGGGTGGATTTCCTGTTGAAAGATGAAGACTGGGTCTTGTAGATAATTGGGTAGTGAATGAATTAATTTAAGCAGGAGATAAATGTGGTCAGATTTGCATTTTTAATATTTTACTCTGACAGCTGTGAAGAAGATGAATTTAAGTGGAATAAGGAAGGTGCTGGGAAACAAGCTAAATTGCAATTGAAATGAAAGATATAAGAAGCAAGAGTCTGAACCTGAGAGGTGGTAAAGATAACATGCCTAAGTAAGCAAGCTCATTTAATATTTCTTTATGTGGTTGTTTTGGTTAGATGAAGCTCAAATAACACTTGCCCTCCAGCAGACTTTCCACATTACATGAAAATAGCTAGAGGTGGATAAGATGGACAACTTTCTCCAAAGGGTGTGTGGTATTGCAATAATTGTCTTAGGCTAATTGTGATTTCTTCCCTGAAGCTGGGGAAAATCTCATCTTCTCTAAACTCAGCTGTGCCTGACACCTGAGTAACATAAAATTTCTGCAAACTTAGAAATGGAGACCAGGGAAGAATGGCTGTTGAGTAAGTCCCAAATAGTGGTCTGCTATACCACTCTATTTTGAAAAGTTGATAACTTCTTAAAATTTCTCCCTAAACTGCAAATAAACTTATCTCAAAGTTTGGGCAAAATATAACCATTTCTTAGTTTTAAACTGCTCATGCATTCATTACTTGGAATTAATTGAAATGGAATTAATATAATGCATAGGGTCTAAACACATTTTATGGCCTTATTAGTCATCATTATTTCTCAATTTTTAAATTAGTTTAAATTAAAAATTTTTTTCTTATACCTGACTTCACTTTAATAGCTTTCTCCATGTCAGAGGACTACATGATCATTTTTTAGTTAAGCAAAGCAATTTGTGTTCTTTAATCTCAAATTACATATTTCTAATGGCCTAGAATCCCTAAGATGTCAAGCAAAAAATAAAACTGAGTATTTGATATCAGATTATAATTTCTAACAGTCTGGAATTTTTGAGATGTCAGAAGAAATGCATTGTTTTAGTAATCTTTTATTTCTTATTGTTTTAATGAAAGTAGAAGACCAACGTATAGATTTATGCTCACTCATCCATGTTTATGCCCTTGGTTTGTGTCAATTTGCCTTGATGTACACTTCAGTTAGAAAAAACTCCCACTCCAATGAGCCACAAAATTGACAACTAACTGGAAGTGTATAATTTGTAAGCCAAGTGTATGTTTAAAGAAAGCATTTGTGGTGAATGCAAGATAAACTAATAGTGGAAATTCAGTTAGCATATGGCATACTGCATGGTCTATCCAAAAATGTCCCCTAATCCATTAAATAAAGATTCTTTTACCCAGTCTTTATCAGGACACTCATGTGTAGCACAAAGATCTTTGAAGAATTTAAGCAATTCTGAAGACAGCTTCCATTTAAACTTTTATTTTCTTACCACAAAGATTACTTCCTACATCATACTATTTAAAACAATCACCTCCTGTCAACTTTACTTTTTTTCATTTGCTTTGAAGCTGGTTCCTCAATAATATTGTCAACAGATTGCTATATAATCAGCAGTCTTCAATCTGTGGAATACTATAGAGGCATTTAATTGGTTGTCCTATTATTTACTGGGTGACAGAAATTACATTTGGTCCTGGATCATGTATGTTCACTGTTGTAACAGGGTGAACTTCTAATACCTAAGTTATAGTACTTTCCTTTGCTCTAATATATGATTTACCAGTGTAATGCTTGCATGTGAGGATAGACAGTCATACATATAATTGTGTCTTCAGGAAATTGCAGATCATATAACCTAAAATACCCTAATAAAGATGGAGTTGAGCTATCCTGTAAATATGACTCAGGAAAAAAGAGTTAACATAAATTTAGAAGTTATATGTGGTTATCTAGCAATGTATTCACATACAATAGTTATAAATATACAAAATAAATTATAAATTTTGCAAACAACAAACTAAGATGGAAAGTAAATAATGTAGGAAAGTCATATGGAGGAAGAATATACTATTTTTATTTTTAAAAATTTACCTTATATTTCAAAACTCTACTTAACTTTCAGATCAAATTTTTCTGTAAAAAACATTTGCTTGGTAAAGTTAAAAGCATATATAAGTAAAGGCAAAATTAAGGATTTAAAATCAGTGAAATTTGTTTGCTACATTCCATGTCTGATTTCATTATTCATAGTTTTGCTTTTTTGAGAAATATTGAAGCACAGCCTTTCTGGCTTTTTCTGTGCACCTTCTCTGATATTCTGACAGGACCTGCAAGGCTTGAGGGGAGTGGTCTTTCCCTCAAAGACTCTGGTTTTAATTGATGTCACAATATGAACCATTGATTTACAGTATTCTCCTAAAAAGATATGTGATGTGCTGATGATGTAAATGTGATACTGCTTACTTCATCCCAATAGTTATATTCTTGCTGTTTTCATTAGCCTCCTTATAGCATATTTAACTTCCTTAATAATTATCAGGACTTGACAAGCATGGGTCAATTTATTGTATTAGAGGCTATAAATAATTGTTTAAAAAATTCTGCATTTTATTCACAAGGTATTGACTTATTTTAATCTGCTTTTAAAGCCTCAAGGGTGTTATAAGTTATTCTTTGAATATTTTAGATACAACTATGGGGAAAAAATCATGCTCTTTTGTAAACAACAAAGAATTATGACTGACTTTATTTTAATAAATTCCAATTCACTGAAGAGTGGGTTATGACCATTCACTGTATATGCTCATAATTACACAGTGTTTAAGTATATTAGGCACCTGAAAACAATTATTGTGTTTTTACCCTGTTTTCAGGTGTTAGCATTTTCAAAAACTCAAACCCCTCCCTATCTCCTTTCCTCTGCCTTCATCCCTAAAACTCACAAAATATGAAACTTTGGAGAAAATTAAATTCCTTTACTCTCACGTTATTTGTAACTGAATTCTTCTTCACTTGCTAGCACATTTTGATTTTAATTTAAATGCGTTCTATCCCTATTATCAGTATACTTAATTAGTTCAATATTATTGGATATACAAACAGCTCCATTACATTTTCTAAGAATAAATATTGGTGAATGGACAAATTCAACTTTATCTATTCACAGCAGGTAACCCATGTTCACAATCGGTCAAATGTTTATCAATTTCTTTGGGAAACATGGCATTTTTATGTTTTATTCTTTGTAAAATATTAATAATAATTTTCATGATGAGAAGGAGTTTCTGATATATAGATATTAAAACAATAAAACTAGGACTTTAAGAAAGTGTCCCTTTAAGAAAGATTCATTTGTAAAAAGAAAATATTTCTACCTGGTGACTAAGCTTAAATTCTCAGAACTTCTTGGAGAAACGATTTTAATATATATCTGCTTTCAGTGTATTCAAAATGTTTTGCCAAGTGAGTTTAGTAGTTTCATCAGTAAATATTACATTTTAGTCTGGATTTATGTCTAATTGAGAATTACACTTCTTTTCTTCATTGCTTTCCTGAAATCCTATCGCCATTTAATTTACACTGAGTTTTGATAAATTTCAAGATATGCAAATATTTGAATCATTAGCTTATTTGAATGCTAATTAACAGTGAAGTCTTATTTGCCCACAGTTTGCACAAACAATGGCATTTAAAGAAGACTGAAATGAAAGCAAACATAACATTTCCATATTTCTAACACTGGCAAATAAAAGACCACAATCATTCTTGATAATCTGAGGAAATACATAAGCAACCAGAGTGAGAAAAGAAATATAACCAAACAAAAAGCAATTAACTCCCCCCAAGTCAAAGTAGATTCTAAACAGTCAACTAGTAGCTTTTATAAACTCATTTGAGCAAAATAATTCAAAGCCTTTGAGTTATCTTTGAGGAAGTGTTTTATAGGACTCTAGTAATGTTTCCACAAGTTACAGTCCTTTGGAAATAACTTTCAAAATAAAGACTAAAGGATGAAAGGAGCCTGAGAGACCTTCAAGATGGTGGAGGAGTAAGACTTGGAGATCACCTTCCTCCCCACAAATACATCAGAAATACATCTACATGTGGAACAACTCCTACAGAACACCTACTGAATGCTGGCAGAAGACCTCAGACCTCCCAAAAGGCAAGAAACTCCCACTTACTTGGGTAGGGCAAAAGAAAAAAGAAGAAAACAGAGACAAAAGAATAGGGATGGGACCTGCACTTCTGGGAGGGAGCTGTGAAGGAGGAAAGGTTTCCACACACTAGGAAGCCCTTTCACTGGTGGAGACAGGGGGTGGCATGGGGGAAGCTTTGGAACCACGGGGGAGAGCACAGCAATAGGAGTGCAGAGGGCAAAGTGGAGAGATTCCCAAACAGAGGCTCAGTGTTAACCAGCACTCACCAGTCTGAGAGGGTTCTCTGCTCTCCCACCGGGGTGGGTGGGGGCTGGGAGCTGAGGCTCCAGCTTCAGAGGTCAGATCCTAGGTAGAAGACTGGGGTTGGTTGCGTGAACACAGTCTGAAGGGGGCTAGTGCACTACAGCTACCCAGGAGGGATTCCGGGAAAATGTCTAGAATTGCCTAATAGGCAAGAGACCACTGTTTCGGGGTATGTGAGGAGAGGAGATTCAGAGCATTGCCTAACTGAGCTCCAGAGACGGGCACGAGCCACAGCTATCAGTGCAGACACCAGAGATGGGCATGAAACACTAAGCCTCTTGCTGCAGCCACTAAAAAGTCTGTGTGCAAACGCAGGTCACTATCCACACCTCCCATCCTGTGAGCCTCTGCAGCCCACCACTGCCAGGGTCCCGTGATCCAGGGACAACTTCCCTGGGAGAACACATGGCATGCCTCAGGCTGTTGCAATGTCATGCTAGCCTCTCTCTGCATTCCATAGGCTCACCCTGCATTCCATACCCCTCCCTCTCCTGGGCCTGAGTAAGCCAGAGACCCCTAATCAGCTGCTACTTTAACCCCGTCCCGTCTGAGGGAAGAACAGACACCCTCAAGTGACGTACACGCAGAGGCAGGGCCAAATCCAAAGCTGAACCCCAAGAGCTGTGCAAACAAAGAAGAGAAAGGGAAAGCTCTTCTAGCAGCCTCAGGAGCAGTGGATTAAATCTCCACAATCAACTTGATGTACCCTGCATCTGTGGAATAACTGACTAGACAATGAATCATCCAAAAATTGAAGCAGTGGACTTTGGGAGCAACTGTAGACTTCGGGTTTCCTTTCTGCATCTAATTTGTTTCTGGTTTTATGTTTATCCTAGCTTAGTATTTAGAGTTTACTATCATTGGTAGATTGTTTATTGATTTGGTTGCTCTCTTCTTTTTTTTCTTCTTTATATATATATTTTTCCTTTTTCTCTTTTTATGAGTGTGTATGTGTATGCTTCTTTGTGTGATTTTGTCTGTATAGTTTTGCTTTTACCATTTGTCCTAGGGTTCTGTCTGTCCATTTTTTTTTTTTAGTATAGTTTTTAGAATTTGTTATCATTGGTGGATTTGTTTTTTGGTTTGTTGCTCTCTTCTTTCTTTCTTTCTTTTATTCTATTAATTTTTTTTAATAATTAAATTTTTATTTCAATAAGTTTATTTTACTTTATGTTTTTCTTTCTTTCTTTCTATTTTTCTCCCTTTTCTTCTGAGCCGGCTGGCTGACAGGGTCTTGTTGCTCCTGCCGGGTGTCAGGCCTGTGCCTCTGAGGTGGGAGAGCCAAGTTCAGGACATTGGTCCAACAGAGACCTCCCAGCTCCATGTAATAACAAATGACGAAAGCTCTCCCAGAGATCTCCATCTCAACATTAAGACCCAGCTCCACTCAACAACCTGCAAACTACAGTGATGGATACCCTATGCCAAACAACTAGCAAGACAGGAACACAACCCCACCCATAAGGAGAGAGGCTGCCTAAAAACATAATAAGGTCACAGACACACCCCCCCCAAAAAAAGTCAAAGGATGCGGCCCTGCCCAACAGAAAAACAAGATCTAGCCTCATCCACCAGAACACAAGATCCAGACCCCTACACCAGGAAGCCTACACAACCCACTGAAACAACATTAGCCACTGGGGACAGAAACCAAATACAGCAGGAGCAACGAAACTGCAGCCTGTGAAAAGGAGACCAAACACAGTAAATTAAGCAAAATGAGAAGACAGAGAAACACAAAACAGACAGAGAAACACACAGCAGATGAAAGAGAAAGGTAAAACCCACCAGACATAACAAATGAAGCGGAAATAGGCAGTCTGCCTGAAAAATAATTCAGAGTAATGATAGTAAAGATGATCCAAAATCCTGGATATAGAATGGAGAAAATACAAGAAACAGTTAACAAGGAACTAGAAGAACTAAAGAGCAAACAAACAATGATGAACAACACAATAAATGAAATTGAAAATTCTCTAGAAGAAATCAATAGCAGAATAACTGAGGCAGAAGAATGGATAAGTGACCTGGAAGATAAAATAGTGGAAATAGCTACCACAGAACAGAATAAATGAAAAGAATGAAAAGAATTGAGGACAGTCTCACAGTCCTCTGGGACAACATTAAATGCACCAACATTTGAATTACAGGGGTCCCAGAAGAAGAAGAGAAAAAGAAAGGGACTGAGAATATATTTGAAGAGATTATAGTTGAAAACTTCCCTAATAAGGGAAAGGGAATAGTCAATCAAGTCCAGGAAGTGCAGAGAGTCCCAGACAGGATAAATCCAAGGAGAAACATGCAAATACACATATTAATCAAACTATAAAAATAAAATACAAAGAAAAAAATATTAAAAGCAACAAGGGACAAACAAAAATAACATACAAGGGAATCCCCAAAAGGTTAACAGCTGATCTTTCAGGAGAAACTCTCCAAGCCATAAGGGAGTGACAGGACATATTTAAAGTGATGAAAGGGAAAAAACTACAACCAAAATTACTCTACCCAGAAAGGATCTCATTCAGATTTGAGGGAGAGATTAAAACCTTTATAGACAAACAAAAACTAAGAAAATTCAGCACCACCAAAGCAGCTTTACAGCAAATGCTAAAGGAACTTCTCTAGGCAGGAAACACAAGAGAAGGAAAAGACCTACAATAACAAGCCCCAAACAATTAAGAAAATCGTAATAGAAACATAGGTATCAATAACTACCTTAAATGGATTCAGTGCTTCAACTGAAACACATAGACTGGCTGAATGGATACACAAACAAGACCTGTATATATGCTGTCTACAAGAGACCAACTTCAGACCTAGGGACACATACAGACTGAAAGTGAGGGGATGGAAAAGGATATTCCATGCAAATGGAAATCAAAAGAAAACTGGAGTAGCAATTCTCATATCTGACAAAATAGACTTTAACACAAAGACTTACAAGAAACAAAGAAGGACACTACATAAGAACAAGGGATCAATCCAAGAAGAAGATATACTACTTGCAAATATTTATGCACCCAATATAAGAGCACCTCAATACATAAGGCAAATGCTAACAACCATAAAAGGGGAAATCAACAGTAACACAATCATAGTAGGGGACTTTTAACACCCCACTTTCACCCATGGACAGATCATCCAAAATGAAAATAAATAAGGAAACACAAGCTTTAAATGATGTATTAAAAAAGATGGAATTAATTGATATTTATAGGACATTCCATCCAAAAACAGCACATTACACTTTCTTCTCAAGTGCTCATGGAACATTTCCAGGATAGATCATATCTTGAGTCACAAATCAAGCCTTGGTAAATTTAAGGACCTTGAAATCATATCAGGTATATTTTCTGACCACAATGCTATGAAACTAGGTATCAATTACAGGGAAAATCTATAAAAAATACAGACACATGGAGGCTAAAAATACACTACTAAATAACCAAGAGATCACTGAAGATATCAAAAAATACCTAGAAACAAATGGCAATGAAAACACAATGACTCAAAACCTGTGGGATGCAGCAAAAGCAGTTCTAAGAGGGAAGTTTATAGCAATACAATCCGACCTCAAGGAACAAGAAACATCTCAAATAAGCAACCTAACCTAACCTAACACCTAAAGCAGTTAGACAAAAAGGAACAAAAAACCCCCAAAGTTAGCAGAAGAAAAGAAACCATAAAGATCAGATCAGAAATATATGAAAAAGAAATGAAGGAAACGATAGCAAAGATCAATAAAACTAAAAGCTGCCTCTTTGAGAAGATAAACAAAATTGATAAACCTTTAGCCAGATTTATCAAGAATGAAAGAGAGAAGACTCAATAGAATTAGAAATAAAAAAGTAGAAGTAACAACTGACACTGCAAAAATAAAAAGGATCACGAAAGATTACTGCAGGCAACTATATGCCAAAAAAATGGAAAACCGAGAAATGGACAAGTTCTTAGAAAAACACAACCTCCCGAGACTGAACCAGGAAGAAAGAGAAAATATAAATAGACCAAACACAAGCACTGAAATTGAAACTGTAATTAAAAACCGTCCAACAAATAAAGCCCAGGACCAGATGGCTTCAGAGGAGACTTCTATCAAATATTTTGAGAAGAGCTAACACCTATCCTTCTCAAACTCTTCCAAAATATAGCAGAGGGAGGAACACTCCCAAACTCATTCTACGAGATGACCATCACCCTGATACCAAAACCAGACAAAGATGTCACAAAGAAAGAAAGCTACAGGCCAATATCACTGATGAATATAGATGCAAAATTCTCAACAAAATACTACCAAACAGAATCCAACAGCACATTAAAAGGCTCAGACACCATGATCAAGTGGGGTTTATCCCAGGAATGCAAGGATTCTTCAATATATGAAAATCAATCAATGTGATACAGCATATTAACAAATTGAAGGAGAAAATCCATATGATCATCTCAATAGATGCAGGAAAAGTGTTCGACACAATTCAACACCCGTTTATGATAAAAACCCTACAGAAAGTAGGCATAGGGGAACTTACTTCAACATAATAAAGGCCATATAGGACAAACCACAGCCAACATTGTTCTCAGTGTTGAAAAACTGAAACCATTTCCTCTAAGATCAGGAACAAGACAAGGTTGTCCACTCTCACCACTGTTATTCAACATAGTTTTGGAAGTTTTAGCCATAGCAGTCAGAGAAGAAAAAAAAAATAAAAGGAATCCTAATCAGAAAAGAAGTAAAGCTGTCACTGTTTGCAGATGACATGATACTATACATAGAGAATCCTGAAGATGCTACCAGAAAACTACTAGAGCTAATCAATGAATGTGATAAAGTAGCAGGTTATAAAATTAATGCACAGAAATCTCTGGCATTCCTATACACTAATGGTGAAAAATCTGAAAGAAAAATTAAGGAAACACTCCCATTTACAATTGCAAAAGAAAGAATAAAATACCTAGGAATAAACCCACCTAAGGAGACAAAAGACCTGTATGCCGAAAACTATAAGACATTTATGAAAGAAATTAAAGATGATACAAATAGATGGAGAGATATACCATGTTCTTGGATTGGAAGAATCAACATTGTGAAAATCACTATACTACTCAAAGCAATCTACAGATTCAATGCAATCCCTATCAGACAACCAGTGGCATTTTTTTCAGAACTAGAACAAAAAGTTTCACCATTTGTATAGAAACACAAAAGACCCTGAATGGCCATAGCAATCTTGAGAAAGAAAAACGGACCTAGAGGAATCAGACTCCCAGACTTGAGACTATACTATAAAGCTACATAATCAAGACACTATGGTACTGGCACAAAACCAGAAATATAGATCAATGAAACAGGATAGAAAGCCCAGAGATAAACCCACACACATATGGTCATCTTACCTTTGATAAAGGAGGCAAGAATATAAATGGAGGAAAGAGCCTCTTCAATAAGTGGTGCTGGGAAAACTGGACAGCTACATGTAAAAGAATGAAATTAGAACACTCCCTAATACTATACACAAAAATAAACTCAAAGTGGATTAAAGACCTAAATGTAAGGCCAGATACTATCAAACTCTTAGAAGAAAACATAGGCAGAACACTCTATGACAAAAATCACAGCAGATCCTTTTTCACCCACCCCGTAAAGAAATGGAAATAAAAATATAAATAAACAAATGTTAACTAATGAAACTTAAAAGCTTTTTCACAGCAAAGGAAACCATAAACAAGACGAAAAGACAACCCTCAGAATGGGAGAAAATATTTGGAATGAAGCAATTGACAATGGATTAATCTCCAAAATTTACAAATGCTCATGCAGCTCAATATCAAAAATACAAACAACCCAGTCCAAAAACGGGCAAAAGACCTAAGTAGACATTTCTCCAAAGAAGATAAACAGATTTCCAACAAACTCATAAAATGATGGTCACCATCACTAATCATTAGAGAAATGCAAATTAAAACTACAATGAGATATCATCTCACAATGGTCAGAATGGCCATCATCAAAAAATCTACCAACAATAAGTGCTGGAGTGGGTGTAGAGCAAAGGGGACCCTCTTGCACTGTTGGTGGGAATGTAAACTGATACAGCCACTATGGAGAACACTATGGAGGTTCCTCCAAAAACTAAAAAAAGAATTACCATAAGACCCAGCAATCTCATTGCTGGGCATATACCCTGAGAAAACCATAATTCCAAAAGAGTCATTTACCACAATATTCATTTCAACTCTATTTACAATAGCCAGGACATGGAAGCACCCTAAGTGTCCATCGACAGGTGAATGGATAAAGAAGATGTGGAACACATATATATTGGAATATTACTCAGCCATAAAAAGAAATGAAATTGAGTTATTTGTAGTGAAGTAGATGGACCTATACTCTGCCATATAGGATGAAGTAAGTCAGAAAGAGAAAAACAAACACCGTATGCTAACAAATATATATGGAATCTAAAAATAAAATTGGTTCTACAGATCCTCGTGGCAGGACAGGAATAAAGACAGAGACGTAGAGAATGGACTTGAATGGGGGACAGGGTAGTGTAAGCTGGGACAAACTGAGAGAGTGGCGTGGACATATATACACTACCAAATGTAAAATAGAGAGCTAGTGGGAAGCAGCCGCATAGCACAGAGAAATCAATTCTGTCCTTTGTGACCAGCTAGAGGGGTGGGATAGGGAGAATGGGAGGGAGATGCAAGCGGGAGGAGGCATGGTGATATATGTCTATGTATAGCTGATTCACTTTGTTATAAACCAGAAACTAACACACCATTGTAAAGCAATTATATGCCAATAAAGATGTTAAAAAACCAAAAAAAAAAAAAATAATAATGTCCTACTGTATGGCACAGGGAACTATATTCAATATCCTTTGATAAACCATAATGGAAAAGAATTTGAACAAGTATATATATATGTATGTATATATATACTGAGTCATTTTTCTGTACAGCAGAAATTAACAACATTGTAAATCAACTATACTTCAATAAAATTCTTTTAAAATAATTTTTTAAAAAAGGATTAAAGGATATAAATTTGGGGGACAGGGAAAGCATGGTGAGGAGATGAGGATTTGTGTGGCGAGAGTTCCAGGCTGAGGGCTCAACACAGAAAAGGGTTGGAATGCCACAGGTCATGCTGTAAGCAAAGAAGATCCGTCTACTGGAATGCAAAAGTGAGAGGTATACCTTTTAAATTTGCCTTAAATCCCGTAGAGAGTAAAAGATAAAAATATAAAGTTTGGAAGTATCTTATTGAATATGCAGCAGAAAGATACATTATAGATGTTAAATAAATGATAGTTACAATAGAAACTGCATTCTTAAGTGCTATCACAACCACAAATTGCAAAGATCATCACTGTATTTGACTTCCCAGGATATTTCAGATTGCTTTCATGGCTAACTTTAGTAATTATCCCTAGATTACTTACATATTTCACACAAAGACACTATCACAACAGAACTTTGAAACAAGGAAGAAACTTTTAAAATCATACGTATAGAAAAAAAGAAAAAAGGTTTTTTTTCCCCATCAAATATTTAGCTGCTCATTCTTATCCCTCTTGTCTCAGAGGCTTTTACTAGACTCTGAATACCTTGTTTGCACCCCCTTCTAGACCATGATTTACCTTGATATGTTCTGTGGTAGGCAGTTGTGGTCCCTAATTAACCTCCCCTATTGTTTTTCACACCCAGGTATAGTACCTTCCATTGAGTGAGGGGTTGGCTTATTGACTCACTTGTATGTATATTATATAGCAGAAGGGATCAGTTTATTACAAAAGCTGTGGCTCCTACCCTGAGTGCTCTCATTTTCTTTTGAAATCACTCACTCCAGGAGAACCCAGGTCCCGTATTATGAGTCAGCTTTGTGGAGAGGCCCAAATGGTAAGCAACCAAGGCCAGCAGACAACAATCTGAGTTTAAAAATGTACTCCCTCAGTCAACCTTTCACATGGAAATAATATCCCAACTGAAATTGTGAATGCTACCTCATGAAAGCCTTGAACCAAAAGTATCCAGTGAAGCTGTGTCCAAATTTCTAACCCACTGAAACCGTGAAATGATAAATTTTTGTTGTTTTATGCCACTAAGTTTTGAAATAATTTTTAAATGCAGAAATAGATAATTGATACAGAGTTTGATACCAAGAATAGGGTGCTGTCATAACTAAAAATAAAATGTGAGTGTATCTTTGGAACTAGGCAGTCATGTGAAGACAGTTCACATGTAAGTTAAAGCCTAAAGTACCTTGAAAAAATTGTTTCTAGAAGATTCATAGGCTTTAATAAAGCAGCCAGTGTGGGCTTTTAAGAGTAAGAAAAACTGTCTTAGAAACGAGGAAGGAGATCACTGTTAAGTAGAAGCAGAAAGTTTAGCATCACTCTTGCTTCCAAGAATGAGTAAGGGTAGAACATGTGCCTAATTAATGGGGTAAACTAAGGAGTTTTTCAAGCAGCATTGAGGATGCTGCCTGGGTTATTCTTGCTGTTTCTAGAAAAGTGTGAGATGAGAGAGAAATTGAGGAATGGACTGTTAAACAAGAAGGAGGCAGGACTTGATGGTTTTGAAAATTCTTAGCCTTTACAGCTGGAAAATGATGCTGAAAATAATTGTTTCCAAGCAAAGATTATATCCAGGGTGCTCTTCAAAACGTATAGTCTAAAGATGACGTGAAAATGTGACTTTAAATTCCTTTGTTAAAACCTCAGAATGATGGTTCCTTAGAGCACTGACACTACACCCTTTATTAAGAGTATGCTTCATGGTTCTCTCAATTAAACAACAGAGCTAATAAGATGCTTAAGGGTGCTGTCCCTCGGCTACTCAGAAGAGGCCAGAAGGAGATTTGTGGATACGGGTTTGTCAAATGGAGGGAGCACCAGTAAGATTCCCAGAATTTTTACAAGTGTGTGTGTGTATGTATGTATATGTATTAATATTTATATTTATCAGCAAAAAGATAGCCAGCTTGGACTGAAAGGTACACATACCATACCAAAGGAAAAGGGGATGTTGCAGTCTTAGAGCTCAAAGGTTCAGAGCTTCAGTGTCTCCAGGAATGCCATTGTCTCCAGGCAGGAGAAGATAGATGTCCCAGCTCAAGAGGAGAGAGAAAATTCATACTTGCTCTGCCTTTTTGTTCTATTCAGATCCTCATTGGATTGGTTGATACCCACCCACATTGGTGAAGGGGGATCTGGTTTACACAATCTAATGATTCAAATGCTAATCTCTTCCAGAAACCCGTAAATATACCCAGAAACAATGTTTTACAAGCGATCTGGGCATTCTTTAGTCCAGTAAAGTCAGTACATAAAATTAACCATCACAGTAACTATTACAGGTACCAATATGGCCAGTTACAGGAGAAAAAAAAGCAGTAAAATTGTTTTGATGTATCATCTACATGTACTCACACATTTACCTTCCTTTTTCTTCTCTCTCTTTCTTTCCTTCTTTCTTTTCTCACTCTCTCCCTTTTTTCCCTCCTTTTCTCTTTACTTCCTCCTTTTTTTTCTTTATTTCTGAAAATATTTTTTGAACTTCTTCCATACGTCATATGCAAGGAATTCAGCAATAAACAAGGCAGAGATGTTTTTAACTGCTTATATTCTGGTAGGGGTTATATAAACATGGTGCTTTCATTCTAGTGAAGGAAATGGAAAATAAATATATATATGAAGTAATAAATAATGTGGATTTAAGTAGTAACATCTTATGAAAATCAATGGAACATGAAACGTTTGTTGTGATGGGACACCTATAGAGAAGAAATTTTAGATAAGGAATTCAGAAATATCACTTTTAATAGGTAACAAATGAATCCATACCTGAATAACACAAAGAGAGGAAAACGTGACACTTTGGAAAGAATGCTCCAGGCAGAGTGATTGGTATGTGCAAAATTTATGATTGTAATTCTATCCCTTTTATGTTTCTATGGTTTTTAACTTCCAGGTCTTCCTTCTGGTAACTGTTATTAGTCCAGGAGTGAAATTATGACCTAGCCCAAATGAATTGGGATCTGTCTTCTCCTGGGCACCAACAAGAAAGCACATTGCCTCATTTGTTGCTAGCAGCCTTCTTGAAACTATGAGAGAAACCAGGCTGGTAACAAAGCCAGCATGGTGGGAAGGCAGATGCCATATAATACAGAAAAGCAGAGAAGAAATTTTGATTGTATTACACCCAAAGCTTGCATACTTCTGAAGCTTCTACTTTGAAAGATAATTGTATTATTTTCCAGAACATGTTTGCATATTTGCTGCAGTTTCTATAATGTGGTCAAAAGCATTTGTATCTGATTCATCTTGGTCCATTTACTCAACTTCTGTAACTTTATCCCATAAAAATAATTATTTCTTGAAGTATATGATTATAAAAGGTATATACAGAATACCAAGAAAAAATTTTAAATGTCTAAGTAGGTGAAATAAATATAATTATGAAAACAATTTAAATAGGCTCTAGGTATAAATTAATATTATTTAAGTAGTTACAATTTATTATTATTATTGATTCTATTTTTCAGAGGAGCTTAAGGTTCACAGTAAAATTGAGGAAACATACAGATAATTCCCATATATCCCCTGCCTCACACATGAGCAACCTCCCCATTATCAACATCCCCACCAGAGTGGTATATTTGTTACAATTGATGACTCTGCATTGACACATCATAACCACCCAAAGTTCACAGTTTACATTAGGGTTCACTCTTGTTGTTGTACATTCCATATATTTGGACAAATGAATAATAACATGTCCATAATATAATTATATTTTCAAATAATATTTAAAGACAGGAGATGACATGAATGATCTAATGCTTCAAAGAAAAGATGAAAAGTAAAATATATACAGAGACATATACACATGCAGACCTAAAGAATAAATATTAGAAAAAATATCCAGAAATATTTATTAAGACCATCCATGTGTTCCAATTAATTTTTATTCTTGGTATATTTTCCATACCTTCCACTTCCCCAATTAACTCATGTTACTCTACAATCATAAAAAACTCAATATTATGCATATATCTCTATATCTCTACTCCATTCACTACACACAGCACAATGTTAACTTACTAATTATCCAATTTAATTGCAAGTATAATGGATGCCTTGCAAATGGTAAGAAGTAGGCTCTTTCCTAATGCCCTTGTAGTAAAAGTGAAACTAACTTCGTTAATTCTAACACTTACAAATGAATGATATTCATGTAATAATCCATCTTTATTTCAATAATTATTTAATTACATTCCATTTTATCTTGAATAAGTAAATATAGTCAAACTCTTATATAACTATATTAGACATAGAAATATGAGGGAAATGGAACAAAAAAGAAATGGAGAATTATTTTGGGGATTCTACTTCACATAGAAATGTAACCATGAAAAATCATAACAAGCTAAGAGAAAATGAATCAGCACATTTTTGAATATCAGGCATATGTTTAGACCTCTCATCCTTTGGCTAATATTAAATTATGATTTTTTAATGCTTTAACTGTCTGAAAATTCCTTCTGGGAAATTTTGTCCCAGTTTTCTAAAATGATTTGGGAATATAAATTTATAATTACATATAATTTTGCATATTTCATGGTTATAAAAGTAAACTATATCAGAGCCTTGAAGTTGAAAAGATGAACAAAATAAAATTGAAGGATTATAATGTTAATTAGCACAGGAAAAAAAAAGAGACTTATTTTCAAAAATTCTGTAACATTTACATTTCTTTAGAATAGTTATAGATCCCAAAGAGAATGATCTGGGAAACATGTTAAATTAAAAATAGTGGCTTCCTAAAATAAATTTTATATATTGTCCTCTTTATTCATTTTGTCATTTAACATTAAATTCATCCTTGTTTGACACATACACACACACACACAATCTAAAGCACAATTCATAAAGAAAAATTAATAATTATAAAGTTTGCGCTACAACACAGCATAACGGCTAAATATGTAAAACAAAATCATTCAGAAATCAAAGATAAATAATAAAACACAACTGCTTTGTAACACATCTTTCTATGACTGGTACAGACCTAATAGACAAAATTTAATATTATAAAAATCCAGTATTTTAATTAATGCATTTGACTTTATAAATTCATACACACCCGTAAAATTGAGATGCTCTCATTGGGGCATTTTTTCCCCATCACAGTTAGGTTTAGTATCATAAGGTATGAAAGGTGATAAGGCCTAAAGGTCAGACCTGCTTTCACCGAAGCATGGGCTTGCTACAAAAACCTTTCTTTCTTTGTGCCCCACTCAAAGCTGATAGCCTTCTAGTTTATTCAGCAATAGGTCAGAACAGTCTTGTCAATTTTGAAATATGCTCCAGAACTCAATATGGACCCATAACTACTAAACTGCCTTCTTAGAAGTAGGGGTTGAGATGCATAAATTTGTTCTGTACTTTAGACGGGGTGTCAAGCATGCCTAAAGCCATCACATCCCTAAAACTTCACTAATGTCATGTTTCTCTGAATTCAAAATGTTAGTCTCCCACTTCCTCAAACCTATGTGCCTCATCAAGGCTTCCAGTGTACTTGCCAATTCTTGTATTCTGCCCTGATTCATGGTTCAATGTGATGCTCTGTGAATTGTCCATTATAGTCCAGGTCCCTTTTGATACTTCACAACTTTTTCCCAGACCGAGACTCTAAACTCATTCTAGAGTCCTTCACGTGTAAATGTGAATTGCTCCTTTTTCTCCTTCCTGATAAGAATAGAAAAGATTGCATTTGCCAGATCAATTTCAATATACCATGTGTCAAAGGCTATGTTAAACTCGTCTTAAAAAAAGATACCAGTTTTCACAAAGCAGCTACAGTTAGGGCCATTGTTTGGTTCAGTTTGAAGGAGCCCGTGACATTAACTACCAGACATTTGTATGCTTGTGTGTGACATGTAAGTCTAGTAGGAGATCCAAATGGCACTATGGATCCTAGGTAACAATGTCAAATTAGTATCTGCAACCAATAATTCCTGAAAGTACTGGGTATTCTACTTTTTTACATGAATGAATTTCTATAGATCCCTTTGTGAAAAGGCAAAGGTAATGTTTCCTCAGTGCGCTTGCTGTGGTGTTGTAGGGTCCTTCCTTCGAAGGGCCTGATTTCTTCTCAGTCCAAAGGTCATAGAAATAACTCATATCTAAGAACTTGGCCAGAGACAGTGACTTTTCACTGGACTCCTCAGCTTCCTGATCATCCATCCTTGATTTCATTATATAAAGTAGACAATACCCTTGTTGGCTGCCCATCTTCTTTCCTCTGGGGATTTCCATGTTCTTTTAACTATTCCATGTCTTTCTACATGGTAGCCCCTTATGGCTACCCACTGATTTTGCTGCTTATTATAATACTTGTAACCACTTTGCTTCTGATAGATAATTGCCACCTTCTGACTTCTGTTATTCAGCATCTTATCATCTCGTTGCTACCAGAAAATCCAGTTATATAACAGTATCTCCTATTGTCAGCCACAGCCTACAGAGACTATTCATCAAATACCAAGATGCTCAATGGTACTGGTATATTCCTCATTATTGTGGTAAATAGATGCCCCTCTAGTCTCTCTTAGAGGGCTTTGACAACTAGTGGTTTTCTCAGCCGTCCAGAATGTATCTGCTCTGTCTTGCTCACCTCTCTGAGCTTTGTGATCCCTTCCTTCACTGTCTACCACAGCATTTCTGATATTTCTGCTTTACTTGGTATGGCCCATATTTTTTTCCAAGGTTCCAAAATCCTGTCAACTTGCAAACACTATTCCCCAAGTCCATGCCAAGGCATCAAATCCTGTTTCAGGGGATCCTCCCTCCTCCTGTTACTGCTTGCCACATGACAGGCCAATAAATCAAGAGATGAGATGTTGGGGAAAGGAATAGCCACTTTATTCAGAAAGCCATCAGACCAGGAAGATGGTGGACTAGTGTCCCAAAGAACCATCTTACCTGAGCTAGAAATTCAGGCTTCTTTTATGCTAAAAGGTGAGGGGGGTGGCTAGTTGTTGCAAACCTCTTGGTGTGAATCCTTTGTTCTTACAACTGTCCACATAGGTCAGGTCACAATGTTCCTATGAACCTCCAAGAATACAAAGGTTATTTGCTCTTCTTGCAACTTTTTATCTCTATATGAATGAAACGTGTTACACCTTTAAAGGTCAAGCCTGGGAGGCAGAGCCTTGAGAATGGGCTATCATGTGTATTTCAGTCTATAAGCAACATTCTTTTACAAAGATTTAGAGCCAGCATGACTAATCACAGGCAACAGAGCACAAAGTTTAGAGCTAAAGGAATGGATCCAATATGGAGTCAGGTTTGTTCTGTATTACAGGGGTAATTCTACTATCTTTCAAGAAGGGAGAGTGAGCCATATCTGCAGCCTCATTATTCCTAGGGAATCTGTGAGTTCAGTGTTCTCATTTGGATCTTCCCAGATATCTCCAGCCCAAGTCTAGAGGTTTCATTCCTTCTCCATTAGATCTTGATATTGACCTCGTAGACCTGCCAGGACCGAGAATTTTAAATTCTCTGAAGATCTATTGCATTTCTCTTTCAATACTGAGCCTAGACTTCCTCTCTGTAGGAGACTGGGATTTCCTTGAGTGCTGTCAAGGAGGCCCTTGTATTTTGCAGTTTGTTTTGAATTGGTAATAATCTTCTTTAACTGTCATTTTCTCTCTCCTATAAACCTACGTTGCTCGGCAACAGTCAAACCTAGTTAATTTTCCATACAGGTAGTATTTCCCTCCTGCCTATCAAGAGCTAATAATATTGCATTAACCAGTTCATCCCTTTATACTAGCACCATTGAGAAAAGTTTTAACAATTGCTAGGTGTGATTCCCCCTCCACTTACCAAAAAGATGAGGTCCTCATTGCAAGGTGACAAGTTAGTGATCCATCTCCAAAATTAATTTTAGATCCTATTTCTCAATGAACCAACCCAAGCTCTAAATGCCTTAGGTTGAATTCCCTAGAAACAGAATCTCAGATTGAAAGTTGCACACAGGTGGTTCATTAAAGAGTAACTTGGAACATACAAGTGCAGGGAAGGCAGGAGGAAGTGCAAAGAAGGGGATGCTGAACCACAATGCAGTTGCCAATAAACCTGAAGTCAGTCCTACATTGAGCTGTGAACCTGGGAGGATCCTTTGGAGTTGTCCAAAATTGAGACCAGGGGGCTGAGTCTTTGTTTCCCAGCTTCAATCCAGTGTTTGTTATCCACCATTTCATGGAAAGGGACATAAACTTTGGCAGGGCAACTTCCTGTGTCTGAAGGCAATTCATAGTGAGGCAAATATTTGTCAACTGTTAGAAGGTGCTGGTGATCTTGATGTCCCTGAATAGGGAATGGTTGGAGCACCAGAGCTATCCACTTTAGCAAGGAATTTGAGAAACTAATGGAAAGGTTAACTTCCCAGGAAAATGATAATAAATCAATTAACCCAAGGAGTAGAAAACTTGTTTAGGCCAACCACTATAGAGGAATTTAGAAAGGTGATTTTAAATGTATTATTAAAAGATACCAAAATAGATAGTCTGAGAGCTATGTTAATGAGTATTTCAAAATTGTATTTTACATAAAAAATTGTGATAAGGAATAGCCCCAAAATACTAGGGAAAGGAGGACAATGAAGAAGCCTATTCAATCCAATTAAATTGCATTTTTATAGAACAATCCAATATATGTCAGTAGAACAAATTAGAGAATTAAGAAATATATCTCAGAAAATTTGATATATATATATACACATATATGTATATATGTATTTTAATTCAGTAGGCAGAGGATGGATTTGAAATAATTTGTGCTGGCACATATGTTAACCAGCTGGAAGAAAATAAAAATGTGTATCTACTTATAATAGAGTTAAATACTTGTGTATTAAATATATAAATATAAAAAGAAAATTAAATCTTATCAGATAAATTGAGGAAATTATATTTGGAGAAATTATCTACGATTTGAATCCTGAATTTACAAAGCAAAAAAGTATTCACATATAGCTAAAGTTTAAAAAATATTTTTAAGTTTAAAGATATAGTAAGTAAAGTAAAAAGATCTGACAACTTTGGAAAAAAATGTGTAATGCAGGTGACAAAAAATGAATTACCATCTATAATATAAAAAAATTGATCACACATATTCAAGAAAAAGACAAAAGCAAAAAAATTATGTATATGAATAGACAATTCACAGAAGATCAAGTTAAAAAACAAAATAATGCACACTCAAATTTACTGTTATTGTTAGAGAAATACCAATTGAAGTAGCAAAGATATAATTTGTACTCAGCAAACAAAAAATTAAAAGCCTGAATATTCTAATTATTTGTACTTCTTATTCAGATATCTATATGGAAGCAGGTGACTGAATGGTCTGATCTGGTTAAAAGAACTGGTCCTTTCAGAAGTATCATTTAATCTGTCTCTTACTTATAATGTCCCTGCTCTTATAACCTATACTTTGATATTTCCATGGCTTTTCTCAACCTTTCCTGATCTCGTTTCATAGAGAGGAGAGAAAAATAACTTGTTTCACGTCAGTGTTCAGCATACTAGATGATTATATTCAGTGCTTGTTCTTCCATACGCTAACATTTGCCAGTGTGTTACAAATATTTTTACCCGTCAACAATTCATAATTTTTTAAATAATAAATTAGTACTAGAAAACAAGAGAATATTTAAATGGTCCTTTCTGAACATGCAAATCAGGAAAACCTCTCAGTATAACTGCTATGTTTCCTCACTACATTTACATTATCTAGCTAGCTAGCTAGCTATCTGGGAAGTTATTGATTTCTTCTCTTAAAAGTAAGTGGGGCAAAAATGTAGCCATTTCAATTGACTAATATTATTTTGACCCAAAGTCATAATTTTACAGTGAGTTCAATTAGTTCAAGTTAGGATGAACTAATTTAAGATGAACTACTCAAGAGGTAACTATTTTTCAGCTATCATGTCGACAAAAGTAGTTCTGCAGAGATCAGTGGAATGCTTTCTCTTTTTTAAAATTCTTAATAGAGGGAACATATGTCCTACAAGTATTTGTATTTTTCCTTATATATTTAAATTTTTAACACAACAGAATATTCAAAAGAGTGGTACACTAAGTCCACGATGCCATCCATAGTTTAATCTGTTAATCCAGTGGTACTGATATTATAGGTATTCATCAGGGCAAAAATCAACTATTTTTAGTATTGTATTTATTATCTATTTCTGTTTCTCTTCCCTTTTAATCTCCTTCAGCTATGGGAAATTGATAGGTAACTTGTATAATCTCCTTTAATAGTTTTCTTAATCCTTTTTGCTTAATTTTGACCTCCAGTTTCTTAACAAAACCTGTCAATCATATGCAGCAAGTTCCATTAAAATAGCATTCATTTAATCTAGTATTTTTTCAGCTTTATTGAGGCATAATTGACAAATAAAATTGCAAGGTATTTAAAGTGCACAGCATGATGATTTAATAGGCACATACATTGTGAAAGGATTCCCTCCAACAATAAACTCTAGAATTTTTTCTTTGCCTGTAATGTATCTTATTTTAAAATGTATATATGATCATATCATCCAATTATTTAATGTTTTCTGATGCTTCCTACTACCTATAGAAGCATTCCCAGACTCTGGTGTAATACAAAGGGCGCTCTACATGATCTGACCTCTGTTTACCTTCCCAGTGGCATTTCTCACTAATCTCTATAGAGAAGTACACCAAGTCCAATGCCCCTTACACAAAGTTTTCCCTACTCTTGAGCAATTGTGAGTTTGCCATTATTGTTTCACATTCCTGTAGTGCCTATCTCTTACTTGTTCTTTGAGGCATTTCGTCGCCTGAAAAGCCTTCCATGATGGCTCACTTCCCTTTCTCTTTTTCAGATGCCCTTCTACCCTACAGCCATGCAACTCTATCTATATTTCTATCATAACAATTGTCATACTGTGTTGCAACATTTAGTTTACTTTTCTGCTTCCCCTATTAGAGATGAAATTTTAATTTTCATTTTTTTGTTGTTGTTGCATTGGGTCTTTGTTGCTGCATGAGGGCTTTCTCTAGTTGTGGTGAGCGGGGGCTACCCTTCGTTGTGGTGCGCAGGCTTCTCCTTGTAGTGGCTTCTCGTTGTGGAGCACAGGCTCTAGGTGCACAGGCTTCAGTAGTTGTGGCACGAGGGCTCAGTAGTTGTGGCTCGTGGGCTCTAGAGCACAGGCTCAGTAGTTGTGGCGCATGGGCTTAGTTGCTCCGTGGCATCTGGGATCTTCTTGGACCAGGGCTCGAACCCGTGTCCCCTGCATTGGCAGGCAGATTCTTAACCACTGCACCACCAGGAAGTCCCAATTTTCATCTTTATATTACTAGTGTCTGGTATAATATCTAAAAATTGATAAGTACTCGGTAAGTATTTTGAGTAAAAGGATGAAGTAAAGAAAATAGAGCATCTGATAGTTTCTTAACTATGTACCTTAGATATATCCATTCATCTTCTTAGTCGTTCTGTTATATATTTCACTTACCTATGAAGAGTAAACAAGAAATAATATTTAAAGTCTATAATTATTAATGATAGTAGCTACCTCGTGTTGCTTATAAACTTTTTTTCTCTATACACCCAAAGTATCTTTATTTAGATTTTACAGATTAATGAAATGAGTTGTAGTGATGTTAAATGCTCAGCATAGCGCTGACCATATACCACATATTCAGAGGGATTAAGCTACTTTCCCATATCATACAATTTGTTTGTGTTTCAACTGGAATAGAATGTGCTTTCATTAAATTTGAATCTATAGTCTAATGTAAAATTTGGAAAATGCAGTGAATGAAATCTGTTTGGACGGAAAATGGGAAAAAATTTATAAGCAGAGTTCTAAGTTAGTCACACTTAACATTAATATAATATCAGTTAATTTGGGGCTGAAATTGAAAAGTTTAATAATAAAAAAATGATTGTATGCTTTTTAATATGGGGTCCACTTTTTACATTTCTGCTTTAGACATGCACTAAAGAATATTCTCCAGACTGCATCACAAAAAAATGATAAAGGGAAGACTCTTTCCATTTCTAAAAGATGTGTTCTAATAATTATATAGGTATTTGGATAAATGCATGCAGTATAGTATATGTGTACACACACACCCCCACACCCCCATAAATACACACACACGTGTAGGAGCACACACAGGTCTCTAAGGCATCCAGAGATTCTAAACATTATAGGCCATCTGGAGCAGTTAACATGAATTAAACTTAGATATATCTTCCTCCAAAACCCAATCTTTTGGATTATACAAATTCTTATATCCAAATTATATAGTAAAATAAATGTATTAATTACCCAGTAGCCATCTAGGTATAAAAGAAGCTTGAATTTATTTAGCTTTTTCTTTTATAAGGGACATTAAATATGCTTTATCAGAGGCTTTGAAACTAATAGAAAAAAATAGAAGAAGGATGATCAGATAGTAGAAATTAAGAAATAAATTTTTGGGGTCAAAGTTTTGAGTAATTAGATTCAAGGATTACAATGCAGAGTACTTTGCTAAAATTTTGATTTTGCTGTATACTGTCAATCCACTTATTAAGTATGAATAAAACTTAATTCCTTTCTTATCTTAAGGAAATATATTAATAATTATTCTTATATGTTATTATTACTGATAATAGCTGTCATTTGTTGACTGTGAATCCCATTTTCTTATATTTTATTATATATACCAATAGATAGTATGAAGCTTAAAGCTTGAGGTGTATTTACCTTAACTCATCACAGTGTTTATCTTACTAACTTAGGTGTCATTACATTTATACAAATTCACTTTAAAGTTAGAAAATTTAACTAATATTTAGATGGAAAAATTGAACGGCTTCCAATCCAAGAAAACTTTAAAACCAAGTATAGAAACGAAATAGGTCAATGAACATTTTTTTGTTTTTTATTTCCTCAAGAAAAGTATGTAGAATTTTTCCTGATTATTATATAGTCAACTTCCCATCACCCTACACTCACAGTCAACAGAGAGTATTTTTAAGAATCTAAGATAGTTATAAAGTTAATCATAGAAGCAAAACATAAAGTAAATGAGGCACATTTTATATTCTTTGGGTCATTGGCATTGATATTAATATCCCAAATAATTTCTTTTTTAGGCCTGGAGTACAGTTACTATTAATTATAGGCCAGGGACACACACAGCCTCTTTCTTTTTGAAGGTGCAACATGCCACAGGGTCATCATACATCCCAAATATTTAGAATGGTATTCCAGTTCTCTTGGGACTCCTCATAATTTCTACTTCCCTAGTGTTAATGCAAGCATATAGCTAAAGTTTGTAATTATAGTAATAGGACAGCTTGTAGATTGATGTCTATTTATATATTTTAAATAATCATGTCCACATAGGTAAGTATTTTTCTATATAGCAGTTTTAAAATTTTATTCAGGTATTATGTACACATTAAAAAGCACAGAAATCATAAGTATACAGATCTATGAATTTCTGCAAATTGAACATATCTGTGTAACCAGTACCCAGATAAAAAACAATGAAAATAACAAAACAAAACATCTAACAATAAAAAAATACAGAATGTTACTAGCTTCCCAGAAGATTCCCTATGTCATCTTCTAGTCACAAACTTCTGCCAAAGATAACTATCCTCTGGACATATTATAAAATAATAGTTTCCTTGTTTCTGAATTTTATAAAGATTGAATCACACAATTTTCTCTTTGGCTTTTTTAATTTTCATTTTGTTTTTAAAATTCAGCTATATTGTTGTAGGTAGCTGTGGTTTTTCACTGTTGTTGGTATACAGCATTCAACTGTATGATGGTACCACAGTGTATTATCTCATATACCACTGATGAATATTTGGGTAGCCTCAGTTTGGGGCTACTATGAATACTGAGTTTGTGAACATTCTTGTGCCTGTCTTTTGTTGACATTTTTGTTTGTATATAACTAGGAGTAAAATTTCTGGGCTATAGGGTTTACATATGGTCAAGTTTTTAAATAGCACCATTTTTTCCCCAAAATAGTTGAAAATGTTACACTGCCTTTAGCAGTAGATGTGAGTGCTATTTACTCCACATAATCTGAACTTGGATTTGGGGCTATATTCTTTTAGTAGGATTTCCAGGATGAGTAATAAAACTTAGTCCCCACCCCACTTTAGGATATTTGGTTTTGTGAAAGACCTGTTCAAGTATTTTGTCTATTCTTCTATTGGGTTATATATTTTGTTTTCAGCTGAATTTATAGTATTAATTATATATTCAAAATAAAATCATTAACCAATGATTTTATTATATAATGATTTATTAACCAATAAATCATTATATATTCAATGATTTATTATATTGAATATATTATATATTGAATGATTATTCAATATATTGAATATTGATATTGAATATATTCAATATATTGAATGATTATTCAATATATTATATATATTATTCAATATATTATTCAATATTATTCAATATATTGAATGATTATTCAATATATTCAATATATTGAATATTATATATTCAATGATTTATATATAAATCATTTTTTATATATATATATAAATCATTATATATTCAATGATTTATATATAAATCATTATATATTCAAAATAAAATCATTGCAGATATCATCTCCATGTCTGTTGCTTGCCTTTTCATTTTCTTAATGGTGTCTTTTCACAGTTCAATTTATAATTTTATAGTCTTTGTGGGTAGTGTTTACTGTATCCTATAAAATACTTTTTCCTGTGCTTTCTTTTCTAAGCCTTATTATTTTACACTGAGTGCTTTCTTTTCTAAGCCTTATTATTTTACACTGAGATCTGCAATCTATCTGAAATTATTTTGTGTTTATATTGTAAGTAGGAGTGAAGATTCATTTTTCTTTACATGAACATCTAATTGGCTTTTGCCACTTACCAAAAAGTCATTCCATTTCACATTCCAGTTCATAGTCAGTCACCTTTGCCATAAATCCCATAGTCACATTTTAACTCATTATATATTTAACATCTGAGATGACCAATTCACCATTTCAGATGCTTGAGGGGAAAGTTATAAATATGGAATAATAATCCTAATGAGAAAGTCATTTTAGAAAGTAACTTTAACACAAAACAGATTGATAAATGCTATAACATAATCATTACAGAAGTGCTAAAAAAGCACTGCCGTTATTTCTAGTAGAAGGAAAAAAAAAGTCCTTTTTGTGGTCATTGATATATGAGACTGGGGGAAAGATGTGAAACTAGCTGTCCATTGCAGGAGGTGGAAGGGCCACTGGGAATGGATATCACTGATAGCAGAGTATCAGTATGATGCCAAGTCTTCTAGACTTACATTTTGCAAGATGTCTTTGAAAACTTCTAGCAGTAAAAATACTGACATGTATGTTTTAGGGGTATTATTGGGGGCGGTAGACTTCTAAGGGCAGTTAGTAGAAGCAGGGTGATCAGAAAGGAGGTTTTCCAACTGACAAGAAGGAGTCAATTGACCAGGCCACAGAAATAGAATGCAGAAGGGCAGTGAGATTTTTAGAAACATTTTAAGGCCCAGAGAACTTGCTAACTGACCAGTTTTGAGAATGAGAGCAGCAGAATTTCTGACTTGAGCAGTGGGTAGATTTAATGTCATCAACAAGAGACCACAGAAGTAAGGGGAGTGCAGAAACACAGAAGAATGGGGATAGGAGGATAATGATAATCTCAGTGTGGCATTGTAATATGAATTTCAAATTTGGAAGAGAGCCTATAGTAGTTGTGGCAAAATTTGAGATCATCTTCAGAATTAATCTTGAAAATTAGAATGAGAGCACACAGTATAATAGTATGCATAGAAGAGTAAGGAATGAACGTTTAGGAAGCCCAGGATTGTTGTTACTTTTAGCCACTGTTTTAGAGTGCTTTGTTTTGCAGCAATGTATAAACTCAAGTTTGTTTCTAAGGAAAGTATATTGGTGCTTGTTTATAAAATAAGGGGAGGAAAGTGCTGAAAGGGGTCGGGGAGGGACTATCCTCATCAGTACAGAGCTCAGAGGGGACAATTGTGACCTCACAAGTAGAATTCTTAGAGTTGCTATCTCACTTATCTTCCTGAAAGTTCACTCACTGGATATCTGTACAAAAATACATAAAACTTGTGGATAGGTCTCAACATGTTGAATTGAAATCTGCTGTCATTTCAGTCTAATGGGAACTTTTAATGCTGATTCATAGCAGTGGTGGAGCAGGTACTGCTCTCTGTACATTAATGGATAAAAGCCTTTCTCCAAATTAGTTATGACTTTTCCATTATAGAATGACACTTAATGGGCCTTAATATTCTTTCTGCAAGTGGATTAAATGCAAACTTAATTTTTTTAAATTAGCATTTGATCCAGTAGCTCTTGAAAGAGATGATATTTAAAATGTTCAGGATAATTATTTTATTCTGCTCATTACTATTTATTTCATTCTGCTTATCACTGCCCTTTGCTCTTAAATCAGAGTAGTTCTTGTCAGTATCACATGAATAAATACTATGAAGTGGAAGTTCAGCTTGTGGCTTTCTTAAGAAATTTGAGGTAAAGTTTAAGAGATTTAAAGGGAAAACTGGCCTTTATCCAAGAGAACCTTGCTTAAATTTGAATCATCTTTGGAACTATAAATATGTAAGGCATTATTCTGATAAATACGTTTTTCTGACACAAATTGTTGAACATCATGGTAATGCATTTGAGTCTATATATAGCTCACTTAAAGTTGTTTATTTTCTTTATTTATTCAAGAGTAATTTAAAAATAGGATTTAAGGTATCTTACACATTAAAATAAAATGCAGCATAAATTAGAAGTGAGTAAGCATCCCTTTATTCTTTCCCTTCCCTTCCCTTCAATTCAGTCCAAAAGCATTGGATGCAGTCAAGTAAAGTAAGCATTAACATGTGAGGGAATGGCGGGGCAGTGGTGGTCCAGAGCCGGGTGTCAGAGTCCAGGCAAGGTGAGAAAGTATCTACACTGGGAAATTAGAGCACAGCTTGGCCTGGGATGTTAGGACATAAGTTAAGTGTGCAAGTCTTCCACATGGAAGGCAGCCCAGTGGGCAGTATCAGAGCCTATACATCGTAAAAGGACATTCCCACAGGATGCCTGCCTAGCACAAGCAGTCAGATCCTGAGTGGGATGAGAAAAGGGTCCCCCAGCGTGGGGGGTGTGGGAAGGGCTGACACAGGGTGTAGGAGCCTGAGAGATGTAATCAGAGTGACAATACTGGGAAGTAAACCATGCAGGAAGTTGGAGCTTAAATGTGTCAAGGGAGAGGGGCGCATTGCATGAGATGGGCAGCTGGCTTGGCTTATGGGAAGCAGAGAGAGTATCTGAGTGGCCAGATAGCTTAGAATGGGCCTTTAGAACCCAAGAGAGGTGGGAAGGGTGTCAATATGGTAGCAAGTGAGCCCCATAGGGCATTGTGGGATCCAAGCACAGTGAGTAGGGCTTTCACGTAGAGGACAGTCAGGTGTGAAATGTCAGACCCATTAAAGATTTTAAAGGACATCAATGGGGGGTATTAGACCTGTGCAGTGATTCAAATCAGCTTGGAGTGTTGGAGAGGACCAGAAACGGGCAAAAACAAATGGCGTGAGGGGGTATCAGTTTCAGGTGTTAGAGGTCAGAGACTGAGATGTGTAATAAGGGCATTCACACAGTGGGACAGCCCAGTGCAGAGGGTCAAAACCCTAGTGAGCTGGGGAGGGTGTCATGGGGTCAGTAAATGTGAGTTGTCAGGGCAGGAATGGATATATATGAATGAAGAAAATATGATGTGGTATGCCAGGGCATGGACATAGATAGGTAGGTAGATAGATGGGTATAGATATATAGATATATATAAACATCTATATCTATATGTATTCATATCTATCTATATTTATATCTGTATATATTTAGAGGGAGAGGGAAAGAGAGAGACAGACAGACAGACAGATGGACAGACCCATCCATCCCCTGGCACATCACATACAGGCTTCCATAGCTCATATTTGATTGTTGCTATTTTTAAAGCCTTGAATTCCTAAAAATACTGAATGAGACTACATGCAGAGTAGCATACAATTTTGAGAAATTATAAAAATATAACAATTGTTAAAACAAATCCCTGATATCTGTGTACAGGAAGACATGGGTGGAATGATGAATACTGCAGGCAGGCAGGTTGCCCATCATGTTTTCCTGGGGATAGACGGACTGTGTTGATCAGCTTGTGGGAAATTGATAGTTGGAATGACTCTCAGAATTTTCATGCTGCTAGTCATGTGGACATCCTCTAAAAATCATTTTGATTTGTACAGAAATGAATGGCCACAGTTGTGGATTCTATCGATTAAAAATACTTTGACGTTTATTTTAGTATGTACTTATCTCTGAAGATATATGCCACATTTTAAGGTGTATGTATTTTATTAATAGGTAGCTTATTTGTCAATATTTTGAAAATTAGCTTACACTTTAAATTCCAACAAAGGGGTTTGTTTTGAAAAAAAAATCCTTTTTTAAAGTCAGTAATAATGTCTTAAAGAATCCATGTATAACACTAATCCAGATGTTTTTATATTGAGTTCATATAAAGTGATACAAACCAGGATCTGTTATATTCTGATGAAAAGCTTTTATTTTCGGGAGATTAGATAGAGTTAGATACTAGCTAGATTATTCTTTTTTACTATTATGGCACAATATAGTTATGAATTTAAAAATAAACAGTTGTCCATTGTATTTATTCACTTCTTATTCATGTATAACATTTGAAAATCTTTAAATATATGTCAGGCCTTAGTGCCATAGGGTAAAATGATGCAAAGTGTCCCTGCCCTCAGAAAGTTTGCTATGTCCTGGAGAGACAGGCCAGTAGACAGACATATAGAAGCAATGTACATGCTGTGAGAGAGAGCTGGGACATGCCTAAGGTAGCAAGAAGGGTCTGTCAGAGACGTCGGCACCGACCAAAGGAATAGACAGAAGTTTAGGGAGACATGGCAGGAAAGCTTCTCCTTGAAGAACTGGTAAGAATCATGTAAATAGGAGAGTGCTGAGTGGGGTGATCCATCTATGAGCAAAAGCACAAAGTTGAGAGAGCATCTCACATTCAGGCAATCACAAGAAGTTCAGTGTAGCTGGATTACTGAAAGACAAGGGGGAGTGATAGAAGGTGGGTCTGCAGCATTAGACAAGGCCAGCTCATCACAGGTCTTTTATGACACAATAATAATGGTGGCCATATAAATTTTCATCCAAACAGGACACATCTTAAGAGTAAACAGGGGCACCATTAATAATAATGCTGGCATAATGAGCTGAAGTCAAGACAGTCTTTAGCAAACTAGACAGATAACCATACAGCCTGTTAAGAAGTTTAAGCTTTATGCTAATAGGAAATCTTCCCAAAATGTTAACTGGGAATCAGATATTTAAAGAGTATCTTGTCCATTCTTGAGTACTAATTATGCTGGATAATATGTACATATAGATCTTAGACCTTTTACAAAGTTGCAATAAACTGGAAAACATCTGGAGCAATTTTACCTAAGCAAATTCTCCAGCAGCTAAAAGGCTGATTGGACTTATGCCTTGAAATTGAGAAAGGTGAGATATGTAGGAAAGCTACATTGCCTTTCAGGCCACCAGGGTACCGCTGGGGAAATTACTCCACTGAAAAAGTTAATGCAACTTTCAAACTTGCTTAAAAGGAATGTTTTGGGTAGTTAGACAATGATAAAGTCTGGCTTATCATCACTCTATCTGAAAAACCCTCAGACCCTATAAAATGAAATCATATGAGTGAAATTGTAGATTCCCTTGGTGTATACTAGAGATGTCCTATCATCACTTTATATTTTATTCTGTTTGACTAGTTAGCCCTGAAAATTCACAAAAGGCAACCGCAAAGTCAGTTCTTCGTTGTTTCTGCCAATATTAACTGCAAATGGCTTTAGGGGTTTATTTTATTTTATGCAGCCTCTTTCATATACACTGGTGAATCTTGATTTTAACTTGAAGCAGTTAAGCAGAATGTGGATCTTTCAGTGGCATTATATAAGAAGTTAGAGAACATGGTATTGTTTTCCCACTTATTCTATAGGCCTACCTGTTCTGGTTATCAGATTCAGTTGGTAAGTTGTCTGGCTTTCTAGCTAGACACACTCTTCATAAGGAAGGTTGGCAAATTTACTGAATGTCTGACCAGCAGGTAGTTTTTAGATATGCCATATTCTATTTCACATTTCAAAAATTTTCAGAATGGAAAATTTTTCCTAAAAGCTCCAAGAGAAGAGAAACTGCTGGGGACCCAGAGATCTGTTTCCCTAATGCAAGCGTAAAGCAATTTGAAGAAGCTCCTTCAGATGTACGTTTTTAAAGAACCATGCTGCAGATAGCTGCCGTTAAAGGCTATTTCAGAGACCCTGTTGAGACTCTCAGGGGGAGTTGCTGAAGAACTTCTGGTAAGAGCTTCTGAGATCTGTGACCCCCAGGGAGCAATGCCACTAACAGCTGCTGAGAACTGTCAAGAGTAACAGAAAGAACCAGTGAGAGACTTAGGGAATAGTCACAGAGAACAAGTAACATATTTGCTAGAAGTGAATAAAGGGTCTGATGAAAACTGCCATCACTGAAAGAAGAAACTTAGGTAACCAACTGCTTAAGGGACAATTTTGGTTAAATACTTCATAGAATCTGATGGGTATGAGGCTAGGAACTCTTGTGGGGAACATAAACAAAATAAAGTCACTTAAATCCTTCTGAAGCATGAGATCCAGGAAAAGGTAGAAAACTTGTGAGTTACGTATGAGAATTGCTTTATGAAAATTACTGCCCATTTTAGGAAGATTCTCCTATTTTGTCCTTGTTCAATCTAATTAATTGTGTCTGTGAAATACTTGCTAAAGAATTAGATAGCCAGGTGTACCAAAGAGATTACATATGAAGGAAACAAATCATTATTTAAATAGTGTTGTAGCTCATTTTTACTTTCCAAATAAATAGCTTTAATAATTTCAAACATATAAACCATTAAATTAGTTTAAAATTATAGCAATAATAATTCAGTCACTCTAATGTTCCAAAACCATTTCTTGTCTCATGACTTTTGAACTCATTATTCTTTGTATCTACAGTATTCTTCTCTACCCTTGACTTGGTTAATTCCTATTCATCCTTCATGTGTATGCTTAAATATCACCTCTTCAGTAAAGATTTCCCTCAACATAATTATCACTCAGCACTCTTTTATTTCCCCTCAAAGCACTTATCAAAATACATAATTATATACTTATTTTACTTATATTTGCTTTCACTAGATTGTTAGCTGTGTAAGGCCAGGTTCATATCTTTTTGTTTGGCGGGGTTTACCTAACGCCTAGCAGAGTGCTCGCCAGCTTGGTCCTCCACAAATGTAAATGTTTATTTAACATATGAATAAAATCTTTTTACAGAGATGATACAGTAATCAAAATCATCTCTAGAGTTTCAGAAAAAATACATTTGAATGGTAAGAATATCTTCATATTCTTCGTCAGTGTAAACTAAGAGATTATGAGAAGGTAAAGGATGTAATTGGAGTAGTCCTGGACTCCCCCAGTCCTCAAAGTCACCATTTAACTAACAGGCTGGGCTTCAAGAGACTTATCTCTAAATAGAAGGGAGCTAACTGTTAATAATTGGGCCTGACCTTCCTATGAAGATTGACCCTCTTAAAAATATTTGCTTCAAGCAAGTTTGAGCTTTTTGGGTGACATCAAACTTTTCCCTTATTAAAATCTCCTATTCTAGTTGAGGCAGAGACAGTTGGAGGACACAGGTTTGGTCCTCCACCTTCAGCATCCTCCTCTAAAACTCCAAAGTAAGTACCACATGTTGAAGAAAAAAATAATTTAGGGCTTCCCTGGTGGCGCCGTGGTTGAGAGTCCGCCTGTCGATGCAGGGGACACAGGTTCGTGCCCCGGTCTGGGAGGATCCCACATGCCGCGGAGCGGCTGGGCCAGTGAGGCATGGCCACTGAGCCTGCGCGTCCAGAGCCTGTGCTCCGCAACGGGAGAGGCCACAACAGTGAGAGGCCCGCGTACCACAAAACAAACAAACAAAAATAATAATTTAAAATTAATTATATTTGTTAGTTTTACTACACTGTTTAATGAAGAGCTGTCTTGGGAGAGGGTGAAATAAAGCATGGTGTGGGAATCTCCTATACTAAAAGAAAAGGAACTATGAAGCTGTTTCATGGGCTTTTACATTCTCTTACTTTTATTAGTGCACATAATTTCTCAGAAGGACTTTGAGATGGATGCACTGAGTTGGATTTGAGAACACTGAACAGCAGAGGTATCACTGGGAAAATATGACTACACTGAAATCAGTACAAAAACATACATAAAAATGTATAAAAATAAGTCTATATATTTATATATTGGGGATCTGTCTGTGCGTGAAACTTGATCACAAAATGTAGTGGAGACGAAGGAGAAGGAAAAAAGTGGTTTTTATGTTTTGCATTATTTTTATCCTGAGTTGTTGATATTTTTATCCTCAAAGTTGTAATACTTTGAGATTCATAAAAGTAAAAAGATGTATGTAAACCAACCTCAGTTTAATTCTCTAGCCCCAATTTTTTATGCCATTTATTTTGTCAAAATACTAACTTAGTCACCCAAACAAGTTTATTATTTCCATAAAGAATAGTAAAGAACATACAGTTCAAGGAGATTTTCTTAGAGAAAAAAAAAAAGCAAGACCAAAACACTTCAACCCTTTCTCATTATTTCTTTATTTCACATTTCTCTAATATTATTATAAAATGGAAGAGAGAGAATTCTAAATTATTTTACATTTGCTCACACATGTAAATATCCATATTAATGAGGTTTTTGAAAAGGTTCATAACATCTGAAAATCACTAAGGCATATCAAATAAATACAATTAATATTCAAGATTATCTAATATACTAATTATATTATACAAAAGTTTTAAGCCAACTGATAATATACAATTATAAAGAGAAATTTCTAGATTTTGCATAAATTTCAGGTGGTCACTTAACAATAATCCAGGTGAAGAAGACCTGTGTTTACAGCTGGCTGTAAGATTAATATGAGACATGAGGGTGATATGTTACAAATGAATTATACAATTAAGTTACATTAATAGAAGTATAATATTAAAATTATGAGAAATATATTTCCTATTATATTTAGTACCAATCAGCATACATCTAGAATACTGTATTTAATTTGAAATTCCACATCTTTAGAATTTATACTGAATAAAACTGAGAGCAGTATGGATGGTAGTGGGCTAATGCATTTGAAGGATTCAAGAATGATCAGCTTTTAGAAGAGTAAGACTAAGGAGAAATGGCTTTTTCATTTATTTGAAGGGCTACCATATAGAAGTCTGTGGTGACTCGTCCATTGTTCTCAAAAGCATTATAAGGATTGGCATATGAAAATAATTACAAAGAAAATTTTTACTCAAAAATAGGAAAAAATATTAAAAACCTATAATAGATTTTTAACTCCTTGAACATAGATCCATGTCTGAACACATCATTACTTCCCCTTTAGTACGTGGCATGTTGCCCTTCACATAAAAGTTCTTCAAAAATTAATGTTGAATCAGTGAACAAATTAACAGACACCAATGACCAATAATGAAATAATCAGCAGTGTAAGGAAGTGAGCTTTCTACTATTGACAGTATTGAAGCAAAGGCTAAATGGCTATCAAATTGGAATGAAATGCAAGTTT
The DNA here is from genome assembly GCF_003031525.2 of Neophocaena asiaeorientalis asiaeorientalis. Classification (NCBI taxonomy): domain Eukaryota; kingdom Metazoa; phylum Chordata; class Mammalia; order Artiodactyla; family Phocoenidae; genus Neophocaena; species Neophocaena asiaeorientalis. Next base: position 598,033 of record NW_020173388.1, read on the forward strand.
GGATTGTAAAATATCCCTAGTTATCATTTGTGACATCTAAAATCCATCTAAAACCCATCTTATTATTGTATAGCCTATTATGTTGCAGAAATATTTCCATTAAGTGGGAGGTTGGCATATTTTGGTCCCCTGCACCTTGAAATAGGAAAAACATATTGATTATGAGCACAGATGTTGGCATGGGGTAAAGATAGTTCCAAGCCTGGTAAACCACAGAAAGATGTTTAATCCGTAGTGTGGCTCTTTTCATCGGTAAATGTGGATTATAACAGTAGGAAACTTTCTTAAGGATTTTGTGAGATTATATTTTTAAAGTCTCAGGCACAGAATAAGTTATTGGTATAGTCTGCCTCTTATTAATTAATTTCTGATTTTATTTGTATTTCAGATTGTTCACTTGATGATGTTATATGGATACTTTTGACTATATTGTCATTATAAACCCATGTATTTATATCATAACTTCAAAATATTTAATATAGTCTGTGTACAAAGCAGGTGGCAATTATGTGAAAGGATTGATGGACACTGAATACTTGGGGTTTCCAGTCCTATTTACAGTAGCACAGATCAGTAACAGAAAAAACACACTTACGTTTCTCTTTTTTGTCCACAGAGCTTAGCAAGGCCTGAAGGCTAAGTGGAATCTTAATAAATACCTGTAACGTTGTAATACTTTGTTTTCCCCTTTAGCGTTTGGAATTAACCATTATGTGGGAGAGACTAAAGAGAAGATAGGGTAAAATGACTAAAAAGAGGATTGGGTAGGGCTTCCCTGGTGGTGCAGTGGTTGGGAGTCCGCCTGCCGATGTAGGGGACGGGTTTGTGCCCCGGTCCGGGAGGATTCCACATGCCGCAGAGCGACTGGGCCCGTGGGCCATGGCCGCTGGGCCTGCGCGTCCAGAGCCTGTGCTCTGCAGCGGGAAAGGCCACAACAGTGAGAGGCCTGCATACCGCAAAAAAAAAAAGAGGATTGGGTAAAATTTTATTAGCGACAAGGAGAGTTCTTAGAACTGGAGTCAGGGTTTAATGACATACTGAAAGCTTGATAAGGCAAGAAGCAATAAAGTGTTAAGCCAAATGGTGGCGCGTTTATGGGAGAGTATCTTAATCAAAGGAAGAAAAGGGCAGGGTAGTCTGAGTGGGAAAGGAAAGAAGTCAAAATATGAGAAAGCCAAGGATTAGGAAAAAATAATTTGAATGAGTGAGAGAAAATGTGGGATATTATATTTTCCTCAGAAAGCTATGACACCATTTGACATGTTATCTAAATCTGCAGAAGGAGATGAAAGTATTTTATAGATGTGTGATATTAATAACAACACTGAAAGTACTTAAGGGAAGCTGTTAGTATGACTGATAGTAAAGAAGGCTAGATTCAATCACACTATTGAGCTAGCTAGCTGAAAGTCATAAAAATACGTAATTATCATTCAGATCTTTAAACTCAGAGGTTCTTAGGCTATTGTATGAGTGTGCCTTTGTGAGCATGCTAAGCCCCAGTTTCTGGAAATAGAAGACTACTCAACAGCAGAACAGCTAAATTTCCTTTATCATTCAAAAATCAGCATTTTGCCTCATTTTACTGGAAATTACAAAAGAAAGGGAAATTGGCTAAATGTCTCTATGTTTTATATCTTTAACAAATCTATGAGTAAATTCCATTTGGAAAAAAAAAAAACCCACAAATTTGAGAGTATGAAATGGAATGTAAGCTCCTTCCATTAAATATTGATTGAACTGACTTCTGATTTCTAGATCCTGACAAGTCAGTTGAATATATTTAACATAGCCTGAAGATTTATATCTGCTTGAACATCATAGTTTTAGATTTTCTAACAGTTTGGGGAATTAACTTTATTTATTTTAGTCTCTGGAAATAGTGTCTGAAAAAGGTCTAATACAGAATTGTCCACAGTAAAAATACACATGGTCCTTCTACAATCATGCATTTGAAATTTATTTAAAAGAAATGAAATATACAATGGTAAAATGCTCTTTAGAAGCACTGAGGTTTTAGGATAGAGAAAAGAAAGTGTTAGGGTCCAGTCAAGGATTCGGTTGGATTCAAAATAGCTTCAAATCTGAGAAATAGCAACATTTATTGAAGTCACATCTCTTAAGTATTTGCATAGTGTAGTGGAAAGCATTTTAGCTTGGGATGAAATTATCAAAACATAACCTTTTAATAAGATAATTTTTTTCTAGCTCCTTTTGGTGACTACACAAAGAAATTAATGATGTAAAATACCATGAAAGTGAAAAAAAAAAAAAAGGCCTAGAACACATGACTATAAAATAACCAATCCTTTGCAATTTGGCTACCATTTTTTAAAAAATTAGCTCTCTTTATCTCAAAGATGCAATTTCCTCTATTATGTTCTTGCTTATTTCACAAATACAATCATAATACAATACATGATACTGACATAATTAAGTGAGGAGGAACCAGGTGAGGTATAAAATGGGCTTGGATATACACAAGGAATTACTTAGAGTTGTATTGAAAACAATGCCAGGAAGCAATATACTTGCATTATCATAAAGAACATAGCTATTTAGCAAAGAATTAAAGTATATTCTTTCTCTTTGTAAACGTATTATAAAGATTCACAGTTCTTATAGTGATACACACACACACACACACACAGAAGTGCATAAAAAATATGCACATGGAAACTGAATGAGCTCTGTGGATTATACCAATGTCAGTTTCCTGGTTTTGACATTATACTGTAATTCTGCAAGTACCTGTCTTTGGGGAAAGCTGGGTAAAGAGTACATGAGACCTCCCTGTACATTTATTTGCAACCTCCTCTGAATCCATAATTATTTCTAAATGAAACTTAAAAAAAGAGGGAGAGAGACTTAAGATATCCACCAGAGGTGAAACTTTGACCTTTTGAACCTGACTAAAACTAACTGGAAAAAAAAGAAAAAATAAAATTATGTGAGAGATTGGCAAAATTTAACATTGATAAATTTGCTATTAAGGCATTGAGGTTAATTTTTTAAGGCATAAGTGCTTTGGGTTATTTAAAATGCTATTATATAAAGAAAGTCATAAATAAGATTTTCCCCCTGGAATTAAAAGCTAAATTAAGTTCTAAAAATCAAACACATGAAGATAAAATTCCAGCGTTTACATATATGAAGATTTACCAACTTTCCCTCAAAAGTCTATTTCAGGCTAATTTGAAAACAAGCAGAGCCATGTTGATTCGCACAAATATAATATTTCAAAACGTAACTTCTTTGTGTGTGTTGGTATCTTTTTTTTTAACATCTTTATTAGAGTATAATTGCTTTACAATGGTGTGTCAGTTTCTGCTTTATAACAAAGTGAATCAGTTATACATATACATATGTCCCCATATCTCTTCCCTCTTGCGTCTCCCTCCTTCCGACCCTCCCTATCCGACCCCTCTAGGTGGTCACAAAGCACCGAGCTCATCTCCCTGTGCTATGCAGCTGCTTCCCACTAGCTATCTATTTTACGTTTGGTAGTGTATATCTGTCCATGCCACTCTCTCACTTTGTCCCAGCTTACCCTTCCTCCCCCCGTATCCTCAAGTCCATTCTCTAGTAAGTCTGCATCTTTATTCACATCTTGCCCCTAGGTTCTTCTGACCATTTTCTTTCTTTCATTTTTTTTTAGATTCCAATATACGTGTTAGCATACGGTATTTGTTTTTCTCTTTCTGACTTACTTCACTCTGTATAACAGTCTCTAGGTCCATCAACCTCATTACAAATAACTCAGTTTCATTTCTTTTTATGGCGGAGTAATATTCCATTGTATATATGTGCCACATCTTCTTTATCCATTCATCAGTTGATGGACACTTAGGTTGCTTCCATGTCCTGGCTATTGTAAAGAGAGCTGCAATGAACATTTTGGTACATGATTCTTTTTGAATTATGGTTTTCTCAGGGTATATGCCCAGTAATGGGATTGCTGGGTCATATGGTAGTTCTATTTGTAGTTTTTTAAGGAACCTCCATACTGTTCTCCATAGTGACTGTATCAATTTACATTCCCACCAACACTGCAAGAGGGTTCCCTTTTCTCCACACCCTCTCCAGCATTTGTTGTTTGTAGATTTTTTGATGATGACCGTTCTGACTGTTGTGAGACGATATCTCATTGTAGTTTTAATTTGCATTTCTCTAATGATTAATGATGTTGAGTATTCCTTCATCTGTTTGTTGGCAATCTGTATATCTTCTGTGGAAAAATGTCTATTTAGGTCTTCTTCCCATTTTTGGATTGGGTTGTTTGCTTTTTTGATATTGAGCTGCATGAGTTACTTGTATGTTTTGCAGATTAATCCTTTGTCAGTTGCTTCATTTGCAAATATTTTCTCCCATTCTGCAGGTTGTCTTTTCATTTTATTTAGTATTATATCATTTTCTTCTTTGATTGCTGTGGCTAAAGCTTCCAAAACTATGTAGAATAATGGTGAGATTGGGCAACCTTGTCTTGTTCCTGATATTAGTGGAAATGGTTTCAGTTTTTCACCATTGAGGACAATGTTGCCTGTGTGTTTGTTATATGTGGCCTTCATTATGTTGAGAAAAGATCCCTCAATGCCTACTTTCTGCAGGGTTTTTTATCACAAATGGGTGTTGAATTTTCTCGAAAGCTTTCTCTGCATCTATTGAGATGATCATATGGTTTTTCTCATTCAGTTTGTTAATATGGTGTATCAGGTTGATCGATTTGCGTATACTGAAGAATCCTTGCATTCCTGGGGTATACCCCACTTGATCATGGTATATGATCCTTTTAATGTGCTGTTGGATTCTGTTTGCTAGTATTTTGTTGAGGATTTTTGCATCTATGTTCATCAGTGATATTGGCCTGTAGTTTTCTTTCTCTGTGACGGCTTTGAATGGTTTTGGTATCAGGGTGATGGTAGCCTTGTAGAATGAGTTTGGGATTATTCGTCCCTCTGCTATATTTTGGAAGAGTTTGAGAAGGATAGGTGTTTTAAATGTTTGATAGAATTCGCCTGTGAAGCCATCTGGTCCTGGGCATTTGTTTGTTGGAAGATTTTTATTCACAGTTTCAATTTCCTTACTTGTGATTGGTCTGTTCATATTTTCTATTTCTTCCTGGTTCAGTCTTGGAAGGTTGTACGTTTCTAAGAATTTGTCCATTTTTTCCAGGTTGTCCATTTTATTGGCATAGAGTTGCTTGTACTAATCTCTCATGATCATTTATATTTCTGCAGGGTCAGTTGTTACTTCTTTTTCATTTCTAATTCTATTGATTTGAGTCTTCTCCCTTTTTTTCTTGATAAGTCTGGCGAATGGTTTATCAATTTTGTTTATCTTCTCAAAGAACCAGCTTTTAGGTTTATTGATATTTGGTATTGTTTCCTTCATTTTTCATTTATTTCTGCTCTGATCTTTATGATTTCTTTCCTTCTGCTAACTTTGGGGTTTTTTAATTCTTCTTTGTCTAATTGCTTTTGGTGTAAGGTTAGTTGCTTATTTGAGATGTTTCTTGTTTCTTAAGGTAGGCTTGTATAGCTATAAACTTCCCTCTTAGAACTGCTTTTGCTGCATCTCATAGGTTTTGGGTCGTTGTGTTTTCATTGTCATTTGTTTCTAGGCATTTTTTGATTTCCTCCTTGATTTCTTCAGTGATCTCTTGGTTATTAATTTGTGTGTTGTTTAGCCTCCATGTGTTTGTATTTCTTACACAGTTTTTCCTGTAATTGATATGTAGTGTCAAAGAGTTGTGGTCCGAAAGGATACTTGAAACAATTTCAATTTTCTTAAATTTACCAAGGCTTGATTTGTGACCCAAGATATGATCTATCCTGGAGAATGTTCCATTAGCACTTGAGAAGAATGTGGCTTCTGTTGTTTTTGCATGGAATGTCCTATAAATATCAATTAAGTCCCTCTTGTTTAATGTATCATTTAAAGCTTGTGTTTCCTTATTTATTTTCATTTTGGATGATCTGTCCATTCGTGAAAGTAGGGTGTGAAAGTCCCCTACTATGATTGTGTTACTGTCAATTTCCCCTTTTATGGCTGTTAGTATTTGCCTTATTTATTGAGGTGCTCCTATGTTGGGTGCATAAATATTTACAATTGTTATATCTTCTTGGATTGATCCCTTGTTCATTATGTAGTGGCCTTCTTTGTCTCTTGTAATAGTCTTTATTTTAAAGTCTATTTTGTCTTATATGGGGATTGCTACTCCAGCTTTCTTTTGATTTCCATTTGCATGGAGTATCTTTTTCCATCCACTCACTTTCAGTTTGCATGTACCCCTTGGTCTGAAGTGGGTCTCTTGTAGACAGCATATATACAGACCTTGTTTTTGTGTCCAGTCAGCCAGTCTATGTCTTTTGGTTGGACCATTTAATCCATTTACATTTAAGGTATTATGGATATGTATGTTCCTATTACCATTTTCTTATTTGTTTGGGGTTTATTGTTGTAGGTCTTTTCCTTCTCTTGTGTTTCCTGCCTAGGGAAGTTCCTTTAGCATTTTTGTAAAGCTGGTTTGGTGGTGCTGAATTCTCTTCTCCTTTGCTTGTCTGCAAAGGTTTTAATTTCTCTGTCAAATCTGAATGAGATCTTTGCTGAGTAGAGTAATCTTGTTTGTAGGTTTTTCTCTTTCATCACTTTAAAAATGTCCTGCCACTCCCTTCCAGCTTGCAGAGTTTCTGCTGAAAGATCAGCTGTCAACCTTATGGGGATTCCCTTATGTGTTACTTTTTGGTTTTCCCTTGCTGCTTTTAATATTTGTTCCTTGTGTTTAATTTTTGATAGTTTGATTAATATGTGTCTTGGTGTGTTTCTCCTTGGATGTATCCTGTATGGAACTCTCAGTGCTTCATGGACTTGATTAACTATTTCCTTTCCCATATTAGGGAGGTTTTCAACTATAATCTCTTCAAATATTTTCTCAGTCCCTTTCTTTTTCTCTTCTTCTTCTGGGACCCCTATAATTCCAATGTTGGTGCATTTAATGTTGTCCCAGAGGTCTCTGAGACTGTCCTCAGTTCTTTCCATTCTTTTCTCTCTATTCTGCTTTGCAGTAGTTATTTCCACTCTTTTATCTTCCAGGTCAGTTATCCGTTTTTCTGCCTCAGTTATTCTGCTATTGATCCCTTCTAGAGACTTTTTAATTTCATTTATTATGTTGTTCATCTCTGTTTGTTTGCTCTTTAGTTCTTCTACGTCCTTGTTAAACGTTTCTTGTATTTTGTCCATTCTATTTCCAAGATTTTGGATCATCGTTACTATCATTATTCTGAATTCTTTTTCAGGTATATTGCCTATTTCCTCTTCATTTGTTAGGTCTGGTGGATTTTTGCCTTGCTCCTACATCTGCTGTGTGTTTCTCTCTCTTCTCATTTTGCTTAACTTACTGTGTTTGGGGTGTCCTTTTTGCAGGCTGCAGGTTCGTAGTTTCAGTTGTTTTTGGTGTCTGTCCTCAGTGGCTAAGGTTGGTTCAGTGGGCTGTTTAGGCTTCCTGGTGGAGGGGACTAGTGCCTGTGTTCTGGTGGATGAGGCTGGATCTTGTCTTTCTGGTGGGCAGGTGAACGTCTGGTGGTGTGTTTTGGGGTGTCTGTGGCCTTATTATGATTTTAGGCAGCCTCTCTGCTAATGGATGGGGTTGTGTTCCTGTCTTCCTAGTTGTTTGGCATAGGGTGTACAGCACTGTAGCTTGCTGGTCGTTGAGTGGAGTTGGGTCTTGGTGCTGAAATGGAGATCTCTGGAAGATTTTCGCTGTTTAATATTACATGGAGCTGGGAGGTCTCTTATGGATCAGTGTCCTGAACGTGGCTCTCCCACCTCAGTGGCACAGCCATGACGCCTTGCTGGAGCACCAAGAGCCTGTCCTCCACATGGCTCAGAATAAAAAGGAGAAAAAAAAGAAAGAAGGAATGAAAGAAAGAAAGAAGATAACATAAAATTATAAAAATAATTATTAAGAAAAAACTTTTTTTTAAGTAACAAAAAAAAGCACACACAAAAAATGGACAGACAGAACCCTAGCACAAATGGTAAAAGCAAATCTATACAGAAAAAATAGCACACAGAAGCATACACATAGACACTCACAGAAAGAGAAAAAGGGGAAAAAGAAAATATATATTGTTGCTCCCAAAGTCCACCTCCTCAGTTTGGGATGATTCGTTGTCTATTCAGGTATTCCACAGATGCAGGGTACATCAAGTTGATTGTGGAGATTTTATCCACTGCTCCTGAGGCTGCTGAGAGAGATTTCCCTTTCTCTTCTTTTTTCCGCACAGCTCCTGGGTTTAGCTTTGGATTTAGACCCGCCTTTGCGTGTAGGTTGCCTGAGGGCATCTGTTCTTCGCTCAGAAGGGACGGGGTTAAAGGAGCAGCTGATTCGGGGGCTCTGGCTCACTCAGGTCCGGGGAATCGAGGGGTACGGATGTGGGACGAGCCTGAGGCGGCAGAAGCCAGTGTGATGTTGCACCAGCCTGAGGCGCGCCGTACGTTCTCCCGGGGAAGTTGTCCCTGGATCACGGGACCCTGGCAGTGGCGGGCTGCACAGGCTCCCGGCAGGGGAGGTGTGGAGAGTGACCTGTGCTTGCTCACAGGCTTCTTGGTGGCTGCAGCAGCAGTCTTAGCATCTCATGCCCATCTCTGGGTTCCACACTGATAGCTGCATCTCGCACCCATCTCTGGAGCTCCTTTAAGCGGCTCTCTTAATCCCCTCTCCTCGTGCACCGGGAAACAAAGAGGCAAGAAAAAGTCTCTTGTCTTTCCAGTAGTTCCAGACGTTTTCCCGGACTCCCTCCTGGCTAGCTGTGGTGCACTAGCCCCCTTCAGACTGTGTTCACACAGCCCACCCTAGTCCTTTCCCTGGGGTCTGACCTCTTAAGCTGGAGCCTCAGCTCTGAGTCCCAACCCGTCCCGGTGGGTAAGCAGACAAGACTCTCGGGCTGGTGAGTGCTGCTTGGCACTGATCCTCTGTGCGGGAATCTCTGTGCTTTGCCCTCCACACCCCTGTTGCTGCGCTGTCCTCTGTGGCTCTGAAACTCCCCCCTTCCGCCACCAGCAGTCTCCACCTGCGAATGGGCTTCCTAGTGTGTGGAAACCTTTCCTCCTTCACAGCTCCCTCCCACTGGTTCAGATCCCGTCCCTAGCTCCCTCCCTCTGATTCAGATTCTGTCCCTATTCTTTGTCTCTGTTTTTTCTTTTTTCTTTTGCCCTACTCAGGTACTTGAGGAGTTTCTTGCCTTTTGGGAGGTCTGAGGTCTTCCGCCAGCGTTCAGTCGGTGTTCTGTAGGAGTTGTTCCACGTGTAGATGTATTTCTGATGTATTTGTGGGGAGGAGGGTGATGTCCGAGTCTTACTCTTCTGCCATCTTGAAGCTCCTCCCTTGTGTTTGTTGGTATCTTGACAACAATTGGAGGAATCAGTCTCTTTCTCATATTCTCTCTCTCTCTCTCTCTCTCTCTCTCTCTCTTCCCCTCTCTCCCTCTCTCTCTCAATCCCTCAGTCTCTCTCCAAGCTTTTAGCAGGTTCTTCTTACATTTTATTTATGGACCTGAAATTCATTTTGGATCTTGTTTAATTTTTTACTCCAGTTCTATATTCTTATCCTCTAACTTTTTTTTTTTTTTGTAGTACATGGGCCTCTCACTGTTGTGGCCTCTCCTGTTGTGGAGCACAGGCTCCGGACGCTCAGGCTCAGCGGCCATGGCTCACGGGCCCAGCCGCTCCGCAGCATGTGGGATTCTCCCGGACCGGGGCAAGAGCCTGTGTCCTCTGCACCGGCAGGTGGACTCCCAACCACTGTGCCAAAAGGGAAGCCCTGTTAAGTGTCTTTTAAAGAGGAAATTTTAAGGTTAAACAGCTTTAAAACTTCTATTGATTCACCATGTGGTAACTGCTCCTCAGCCATCTTGTTCTCTGTGTGTGAGAACATTGATCAGTCTATCTTATCTTCTGGATATGAGTCAGTATTACATTTAATGACAAAATTCTTATCAGGACTGGAATTAACTCTTTTATCCAAAGCAACACATACACCCATTGTTTTTGTAATAAATTTAGCGTAGACCTCTAAAGTTGGGCAAATATGAACATAAACGTGAGCTCAGCCACTTAATAATGGTGTAACCTTAGACAAGTTACTTAGCATTTATATCTTTAAGTCTGGGATTTTTCTTTGGTAGATTGGGATGATGACTACTTCCTTATATGTTTGATATAATTTGCGAGAAGTAAAGATATTATATGAAATGTCTGGCCCAGGGACTACAATATAGTGTGTTTGTGTGTTTAAGGGCAATTAAATTTCAAAATACTGTGATGAACCAGTTCCTATCAGTCTTGGATAGTTAAAGTTAGTAAGTTTGTCAACACAGAACAAAAAGAACCACTGGTCTAAAATAGACAGTCATTCCTATTGACAGATGTGTGTCAACCTACTGAGATGAGGGTTGCCTAGATGGCTGGTAAATGATTATTTCTGGGTGTGTCCAAGAGGGTGTTTCTAGAAGAGATTAGCATTTGTATCTGTAGACCAAGTAAAGAAGATCAATGAGGGTGAGTATCATCCAGACTGTTGGGGTCTGAGTGTAACAAAATGGTGGTGGGAGGGAGAATTTGCTCTCTTTGCTTCCAACTTTTCCTGACCCCACATTGACTCCCCTGGTTCTGTGGTTTTTGGACTCAGATTAAATCATACCACTGGCTTTCTTAAACCTCTAGCTTACAGACAGCTGATTTTGGGGCTTCTTGGCCTTCATAATTGTATGAGCCAGTTCTTATAGTAAATCTCTTACATATCTCTCTACATATATCATATTGATTTTGTTTCTCTGGAAAACCGGGACCCATACAGCAGAGAATAATAATGATGAATCTAAACTAGTTATATTACTATGTCTTTGCTTGAAATCCAAAAACAAATAAACAAAAATCTATGTATTTTGCTATGCCTGGAAGCTCTCAACAAAACATTCAGTAAGTGTAACTGATATAACTAAAATCTTACAGGGAGTAAAAGTAAATTCTGGCCTTTCTTTTAGTCTGTAAAAATGAAATATGCACAAAATAAAAGGCTATAACAAGACGCTGTACCAGGATATATATTCTAGTAACTCAGAAAATTAAACAAAAGTATATCCACACACAGTTGAGAGTTTTAGGAAGACTATGCACAGGAAAAGGAACTTAAAGATATCTTTGGTAAAATATTACTTTATTCTTCATTCCCTTTTGATCAGAGGCCAATGTATACTATGGTTGCTCTTTTTTTCTTTTTCTTTTCTATTCTGCTGTTATTGTACTCTATTTCCTTCAGGGAAGATGAAAATAACATTTTTCTATATGAACCACAATAGAGGACAAGATATTCTTGCTTTACTGGTGAAACATAAAGGACAAAAATAATCAAAATAAGCAAAGCTAAAACAGCCTTAGTAAACTAGTTATAGCTATTGCCTTTAACAGATAATATTTCACATTTATCGGTATAGCTATAGATTTTGGATGACCTATGCTATTTCAATATGAAAAGGTTTATTCTTTCCTAAATATATTTATCACATTTCCTGCAATGTGACTTTTTAAAATTGATTTTTAAATAGGAAAAATTGAGCCTAATGCCTGGCAGTATCTCTTGCTCTGATAGATTTTTCTCTGCATATCAAATGGATGCTGGACTGTCAGGATATTTGGAGAGCTTAGATACTCCTCAAGGATCTTTCCACCATCATTTCTATAATTTTCTATGTTTTAATATTTTTAATGTCTTTATATATATTTTTTGTTGGGATATAAGGAGATTCTGTTGTATATGAATGGACAACATTGATGCAGTGTTTTTAACTTCTAAATGATTGAAATGATTAAGGAAATATATCAGCTACCTTTCTCAATGCCTTTTTGTGCTTATAAGGCCAAATATGAGTGATACAGAGAATCATGTCACTTTCTTCATAGTTTATGCATTAAGTAGAGGGACATGAATAATGTGCTTGGATCTCTATTTTCAAAGAACACGAAGCTTACTCTGCCTTCCTTCTAACTCCCAGTTAAAAAATAAAACTGTTTTTTGCCTGAGAGAAAATGAAAGGATGTAGGCATAAAATCTTTAATTGCCAAACATTGCCTCCTAATCTTCAATGTATACACAAGATGTTCTCACTTTTTCCTCATCTTGGGGGAAGAATTTGTCCCTTACATTCTCAGGCTCTCATTGACCCCCTGATGCCTTCCTCTCCATGAATAAACTTCCTAAGTCTCTACAAATATAAGAATATTTATTTGTCACTTTGTCCCCTCTAGATACCACAATATTTTTCCTCTTTTCAGATATACCTCTTGAAAAAGGAATCTAGACCTATGGATTATACTTTTTCACCTTCCATAACTTCCTACTCAGTCTGAATCTGATGGATGGTCCTATTCCGCTAATAAAATTGTTCTTACCAACATCTTCAATAAATCTCTGTTGTTGAAACAGAAGGAAACTTATAACTACTACCCTTCTTGTGCTTTTAGTAATATGTGAAAGAGTTGACCATTCCTTCCTTGAAACTCCTTCTCTGTATACTTTCTTGGCCATGGTTATTGCCTTAATTTAAACCATTATTTATATCATTAGATTGTATCTGAATGTATTGCAGCATCTACACCTTCTAGTGTTTTTTACATAACTTCCAGAGTCTTTTTAAAAAATTATATCTAATAGTTTCACTTTCTTGCTTAAAATCCTTCAGGGATTTCTCTATACTTTAAATTAGAGTACAAACCAAGTACCATACCAAAGAAAATGCTTTGTGATCTGAACCATGTCTGTTATTTCAGCTGCATCTCTCAAGAACCCCTTACATTTCCCCATGCTCAAGCCTTGTTACACTATGTTTCACAGCTGAAGACATCAAACTGTATAACAACTTAATTCTATTCAATGGAGAATTTTCATTTCTTTAAATTTTCTATCTATGATTTCCATTTGGAATTCATTAGACTCTGAGACTCTCAATGATAGGAAGTCACAAAGTAGTGTGTGCATCAGGACCCAGGGAAAGGAGCAGTGACCCCATAGGAAACTGAACCAGACCTACCTGCTAGTGTTGGAGGGTCACCTTCAGAGGCTGGGGTGGCTGTGGCTCACTGCAGGGACAAGGACACTAGTAGCAGAAGTTCTGGGAAGTACTCCGTGGCATGAGCCCACCCAGAGTCCACCATTAGCCCCACCAAAGAGCCAGGTAGGCTCCAGTGTTGGGTCACCTCAGGCCAAACAAACAACAGGGAGGGAACTCAGCCCCATCCATCAGCAGAGAAGCAGATTAAAGTTTTACTGAGCTCTGCCCACCAGAACAGCACCCAGCTCTACCCACCACAATTCCCTCCCTTGTACAATGAGGAAACTTGTGCAAGCCTCTTAGATAGTCTCATCCACCAGAGGAAAGGCAGCAAAAGCAAGAAGAACTACAATACTGCAGCCTCTGGAAGGAAAACCACATTCACAGAAAGACAGACAAAATGAAAAGGCAGAGAAATATGTCCCAGATGAAGGAACAAGATAAAACCCCAGAAAAAACAACTAAATGAAGTGGAGATAGGCAACTTTCCAGAAAGAGAATTCAGAATAATGATAGTGAAGATGGTCCAGCACCTTGGAAAAAGAATGGAGGCAAAGACTGAGAAGATGCAAGAAATGTTTAACAAAGAGCTAGAAGAATTAAAGAACAAACACCTAGAAGAATTAAAGTACAAACAAACAGAGATGAAAAATATAATAACTGAAATGAAAAATACACTAGAAGGAATCAGTAGCATAATAACTGAGGTAGAAGAACAGATAAGTGACCTAGAAGACAGAATGGTGGAATTCACTGTCACAGAACAGAATAAAGAAAAAAGAATGAAAAGAAATGAAGACAGCCTAAGAGACCCCTGGACAGCATTAAATGCACCAACATTCGCATTATAGGGGTCCCAGAAGGAGAAGAGAGAGAGAAAGGACCCAAGACAATATTTAAAGAGATTTTAGTCGAAAATTTCCCTAACATGGGAAAGAAAATAGTCACCCAAGTCCAGGAAGTGCAGAGAGTCCCAGGCAGGATAAACCAAGGGAGAAACATGCCGAGACACATAGTAATCAAATTGACAAAAATTAAAGGCAAAGAAAAATTATTAAAAGCAACAAGGGAGAAAGAACAAATAACATACAAGGGAACTCCCATAAGGTTAACAGCTGATTTCTTAGCAGAAACTCTGCAAGCCAGAAGGGAGTGTCAAAATATATTTAAAGTGATGTGAGGGAAGAATATACAACCAAGATTACTCTACCCAGCAAGGATCTCATTCAGATTCGATGGAGAAATCAAAAGCTTTACAGACAAGCAAAAGCTAAGATAATTCAGCACCACAAAACCAGCCTTACAACAAATGCTAAAGGAACTTTTCTAGTGGGAAACACAGGAGAAGAAAAGGACCTACAAAAACAAACCCAAAACAATTAAGAAAATGGTAATAGGAACATACATATTGATAATCACCTTAAATGTGAATGGATTAAATGCTCCAACCAAAAAACACAGACTTGCTGAAAGGATACAAAAACAAGAGCCATATACATGCTGTCTACAAGAGACCCAGTTCAAACCTAGGGACACATACAGCCTGAAAGTGAGGGGATGGAAAAAGATATTCCATGCAAATGCAAATCAAAAGAAAAATGGAGTAGCAATACTTATATCAGACAAAATCGACTTTAAGATAAAGAATGTTACAAGAGACAAGGAAGGACATCACATAATGATCAAGGGATCAATCCAAGAAGAAGATATAACAATTATAAATATATGTGCACTCAACATAGGAGCACCTCAATACATAAGGCAAATGCTAACAGCTATAAAAGAGGAAATCGACAGTAACACAATGATAGTGGGGAACTTTAACACATCACTTACACCAATGGACAGATCATCCAGACAGAAAATTAACAAGGAAACACAAATTTTAAATGACACAATAGACCAGATAGTTTTAATATTTATAGGACATTCCATCTGAAAATGGCAGATTACACTTTCTTCTCAGGTGCACACGGAACATTCTGCAGGATAGTTCACCTCTTGGGTCACAAATGAAGCCTCAGTAAATTTAAGGAAATTGAAATCATATCAAGCATCTTTTCTGAAAACAATGCTATGAGATTAGATATCAATTACAGGGAAAAAAACTTAAAAACACAAACACACGGAGGCTAAACAATACTAAATAACCAAGAGATCACTGAAGAAATCAAAGAGGAAATCAAAAAATACCTAGAGACAAATCACAATTATCTAAAACCTATGGGATATAGCAAACGCAGTTCTAAGAGGGAAGTTTTTAGCAATACAAGGCTACCTCACAAACAAGAAAAATCTCAAATAAACAATGTAACCTTACACCTAACGGAATTGGAGAAAGAAGAATAAACAAAACCCAAAGTTAGTAGAAGGAAAGAAATCGTAAACAGCAGAGCAAATATAAATGAAATAGAAACAAAGAAAACAGTAGCAAAGATCAATAAAACTAAAAGCTGTTTCTTTGAGAAGATAAACAAAATTGGTAAACCTTTAACCAGACTAATCGGCAGGCAGACTCTCAACCACTGCGCCACCAGGGAAGCCCCATGAGTCAACTTTTAAAGGGCACAAATTACAAAAATGCATCCCACGAGATATATTTAGTCTCAATAGGCTCATATCTGTTAAAGAAACTGAATAATAACCTCCCAAAAAGAAAGTGCTAGGCCAGAATAATTCAGTGGTGAATTCTCCCAAAACTTTAGGAAAGAAATTATACTAGTTTTCAACTCTCTCTTCTAGAAAATAGACATGAGAGGAACACTTTCTTTCTATGAACACTTTCTATGAGATCAGCATTACTCTAATACTAAACACAGATAAAGACATTGTAAGAAAGACTAAAGGCCAATATTTCTCATGAAAATAGATGTAAAAACCTTCAAGAAAATATTAGGAAGTAATTCCAATGATGCATAAAAATAATTATATACCACCAGAAAATGGGATTCATTCCAGGTATTCAAGTCTTGTTCAACATTTGAAAATCAATCAGTGTAATCTACCACATTAACCAACTAAAGAAGAAAAATCACTCAATGAACAATTGATTCAGAAAAAAAAATGACAAAATCCAATAAGATAGAAAACTAGGAATGAAGGTAATTTTCTCAACTTGATAAAGAACATATGTAAAATATCTATAGTTAACATCACACTTAATGGTGAGAAACTGGATGTTTTCCTCTAAGATTGGAAACAAGTCAAGGATGTCCTCTCTGACTACTCCCATTCAACATTGTACTGGAAGTCCTAGTTAGTGTAGTTAGACTAGAAGAGAATATAAAAAGTATACAGATTGGGAAGAAAAAAATATATAACTCTCTTTATTTAGAGATAGCATGATTGTCTATGTAAAATATCCCAAATACTTTTTAAAAAACCAAAAACAATTTTAGGACTAATAAGTGAGTAGGGCAAGTTCATAGGATACAAAATTAATATGCAAAATTCTGTTACTTCCTTATATACTGGCAAGAAAAATTAGAATTTGAAATTTTTTAAATTACCATTTATGATAGACCCCAAAAGTGAAATACTAGGAATAAATCTAGCAAAATATGTACAGGATATATACAAAGAAAACTACAAAATTCTGATGAAAGGAGTCAATGAAGAGCTATATACATGGGAAGATATTCCATGTTTATGAACTAAAAGACTCAGATATTTTTAAGATGTTAATTATTGCAGACTTGATCTATAAATAGCTATAAAAATCTCAGCAAGCTATTTCATAGATATGGAAAAACTGATTATAACATTTACATGGAAAAGTACAAGTTCCAGAATAGCCAACAAAATACTGAAGAAGAAGAAAAAATTTGAGGCATTACACTACCCAACTTCAAGAATTACTATGAAGTACAGTGAAAAAGGCAGTATGGTATTGGCGAACACATAGATTAATAAAACAGAATAGAAAGCCCATACGTAGACCCACACAAACATAGTTAACTGGTCTTTGACAAAGGAAAAAAGACAATCCAAAAGAGAAAGGATATCTTTTCAACAAATGCTGGAACAGTGGAAAGTTCATATGCAAAAATTAAGTCCAAATGGATATAAAATGAAATGTGAAAAACAAAATTATAACCTTGTGGGAGAAAAATCTATGTGACCTTGGGTTCTACAGTGAGTTTTTAGATATAACACCAATAGCATGGTCCATGAGAGAAAAATATTGATGAGTTGAATTGTATTAAAATTAAAAATGACTGCTCTGTGGAAAATGCTGTTAAGAGAACACAAGCAAGCCACAGACAAGGAGAAAATATTTGCAAAAACTTATATGTTAAAGGAATTTTATCCAAAATACATAAGAAAGTTTAACATTTCAACAATAGGAAAACAATCCAATTAAAAATGGTCAGAAGATATGAGTAGACACCTCATCAAAGAAGATAAACAGATGGCAAAAAGCATGAAGATATTTTTATCATGTGAAATGTTCACCAAAGAGTGACCTCAGCATAGGAGAATTTTATTAATCAAGAGAATGTGATGACCTGTTCTATGAATACCAGTCAACCTCTTGCCCCAGCTACCCCCGTGATTGCCTAGTGGCTCACATACAAAGTGGCAATAGTGGCAAGGATAGAAGTTATACGTGGGCTCTGCAACATGGATTTCCACTCACTAAGGCTGACCTGGTTATGACCACTGCTGAGTGCCCAATCTGCCAGCAGCAGAGACCAATGCTGATCCCTAGTATGGCACCAGTCCCTGAGGTGCTCAGTCAGCTACCTGGTGGGAGGTTGATTATACTGGACAGCTTCCATCATGGAAAGGGCAGCATTTTGTTCTTACTGGAGTAGACACATACTCTGGATACGGATTTGCCTTACTAGCGCAAAATGCTTTAGCCAAAACTGCCATTTGTGTTCTTAAAGAATGCCTTATCTACCATCATGGTATTCCACATGGCATTGCTTCTGATCAAGGAACTAATTCATGGCAAAAGAGGTACAGCAATGGGCCCATGCTCATGGAATTCACTGGTCTTACCATGTTGCCTACCATTCTGAAGCAGCTGGTTTGATAGACTAGTGAAATGGCCTTTTGAAGATTTAATTACAATGCTCATTAGGTAACAATACATTTCAGGGCTGGGCAAGGTTCTTTAGTAGATTGTGTATGTTTTGGATCAGCATCCAGTATGTGGTACTGTTTCTCCTATAGCCAGGATTCACAGGTCCAGGAGTCTAAGGGTAGAAGTGAAAGTGGTACCACTTACCATTACCCCTAATAAGCCACAAGCAATATCTTTGCTTCCTGTTGCCATGATCTTATGCTCTGCTGGCCTAGAGGTCTTTGTTCCAAAGGGAGGAATACTTCTATTAGGAGACACAACAATAATTCCATTGAACTGGAAGTAAAGACTGCCACCTGGCCACTGTGAGCTCCTCAAAATAATCAACAGTCAGTGAAGGGAGTTATGCTAGGTAGAGTGGTGGATCCTGATAACCAAGGGGAAACTGAAGTCCTGCTCCACAATGGAGATAAGAAAGAGTATGTCTGGAATACAGGAGATCCCTTAGGACATTTCTTAGCAGTACCATGCCTGTGGAAAACTACAGCATCACAATACAGGCAGGACTATTAATTGCACAGACCCTTAAGGAATGAAGGTTTGGGTCACCCAACCAGGTAAAGAACCGTGACAAACTGAGGTGCTTGCTGAAGGCAAAGGGAATACAAAATGATTAGTGAAAGAAAGTTACAAATACCAGCTACAACCACATGACCAGTTACCGCAACAAGAACTGTACTTATCATGAATATTTCCTTCATATTTTGTTCTTATTAATACATTTTTATGTGTGTATATTTCATCTATGTACATTTATATATACATGTATTTATTTATACATGTATTCTTTCCTCTTATTACCCTGTCATGTAATATAAGATGTATTCACTTAGACAGAATAGTATTTGTGTTTTATTAATTTTACATCATAGTATTTAAATTATAGGATATCAAGGTGACTTTATTTACTCTTCCAGGGGAAGGGTTAGTTTTTGGATGTAGGCAGGAGAGATGTATCATATTAGGCAGAATTATGACCTTGTTATTGTCTTTATTTGGAGTTAAGTATGGTATAGGAAGATGTGTATGAGTGTCAAATTGACAAGGAGTAGACTTTTAATGGTTAATTTTGTATGTCAACTTGACTGGGACATGAGGTGCCCATTACTTCTGGGTGTGTCTGGGAAGGTGTTTCTAGAAGAAATTGTCATTTGATTTGGTGGACTGTGCAAAGCAGATTGCTCTCCCCAACGTTGGTGAGCAGCATTCAGTTCTTTGAGGACCTGAATAGAACAAAGGCAGAGGAAGTGAGAATTTGCTCTGTCTGCTTGAAGACATTAGTCTGCTCTCTAGTGAGATTTACACCATCAGCCCCATGGTTCTCAGAACTACATCACCAGCTTTCCTGGGTCTCCAGCTTTAAGAGGGCAGATTGTGGGAATTCTCAGCCTCCATAATCCTGTGTCCCACTTCTTTATAATAAATATCTACTATTATAGAAATCTCCTATTGATTCTGTTTATCTGGAGAATCCTGACTAACACAATAACCCAAAATAGCCACTGAAATGTTATGGCATAAAGAGGCATAATACTATATGTACTCTACTCACAAATAGTCCAGAAAAAAGTACATGAATATATAAAAATGTGTAGGTGCGAACACACACACACACATACATATATACATATATTTGTGATTTATTTTGTATATATATGTAAAATTATGTGTGTGTATAAAGTTGAAGAATTCAGGAATCTAGAAATAGATTCCTAGATCTATTTATTATTATATAATTATATAATAATTATAATTATATAATACAATTATATAATAATTGTGTTGTTACATAATTATAACAGATATTATATCTTGAATTACACTTGCAAATTTCTGTAAGTTTGAAATTATTTCAAAACATTTTGAAATTTAGATAAATTACTTGACATTAATTTTTTATTGAAGTGTGTTGATTTACAATGTTAGTTGCAGATGTACAACACCCTTGTATCTTATTTATTTATTTATTTATTTGGCTGCATGGGGTCTTTGCTGCACACGGGCTTTCTCTATTTGCGACAAGCGGGGGCTACTCTTCGTTGCAGTGCGCAGGCTTCTCACTGTAGTGGCTTCTCTTGTTGCGGACCCACGCTCTAGGCACGTGGGCTTCAGTAGTTGTGGTGCGTGGGCTTAGTTGCTCCGCAGCATGTGGGATCTTCCCGGACCAGGGCTTGAACCCATGTTCCCTGCATTGGCAGGTGGATTCTTAACCACTGTGCCACCGTGAAGTCCCTCTTACTTATTTTATACTAGTATTTTGTACCTCTTAATCCCCTTCCCATATCTTTCCCTTCCTCCCTTTCTTCTCTCCCCACTGGGAACCATTAACTGTTCTCTGTATCTGTGAGTCTGTTTCTGTATTTTTAAATTCATTCATTGGTTTATTTTTTTAGATTCCACATATAATTAAAAACATACAGTATTTGTATTTCTCTGCCTGACTGACTTCACTAAGCATAATACCATTGAGGTCTATCCATGTTGTTGCAAATGTCAAATTTCATTCTTTTTATGGTTTAGTAATATTCCATTTTATACACACACACACACCCCACATCTTATTTATCCACTCATCTGTTGATGGACACTTATATCACTTCTGTATCTTGAGTATTGTAAATAATATTGCTATGAACATTGGGATGCATGTATTTTTTCAACTTAGCATTTTTTGTTTGTTTTGCGTATATAACCAGAAGTAGAATTGCTAGATCATATGGTAGTTCTATTTTTAATTTTTTGAGGAACCTCCATACTGTTTTCCATTGTGGCTGCACTAATTTACATTCCCACCAACAGTGTTGGAGGGTTCCCTTTTCTCCATACCCTCTCTAGCATTTGCTTTTTGTCGACTTTTTGATGAATGACATTCTGACAGGTGTGAGGTGATATCTTCTGGTTTTGATTTGCATTTCCCTGATTATTAGTGATGGTGAGAATCTTTTCATGTGTAAGACTAAAAATCATCTTGAGTATCTGTTCTTTCTATTATGTTCCTCTTTTTAAAAAAAATTCATGCTCTTATAATTATGCAAACAAAATGGAGATCAGATTCTCAAAACATGATTTATTAGGATAGAATGTAATTTTCATGTTCTCTGAAATGATACCTACTTAATCCAGGCCTCTAAGGGAGATGGTGTTGTTGGCATCTTACTATGCTTTCTGTTATGAACTACATGTTTGTATCGTGTTGTTGGCATCTTACTATGCTTTCTGTTATGAACTACATGTTTGTATCCCCCTAAAATTCATATATTGGAATCTTAACCCCCCCCAATGTTATTGATTTAGGAGTTGAGGCATTTGGGAGGTAACTAGGTGATGAGGGTAAAGCCCTCATGAATGGGAGTAGTGCCCTTACAAAAGAAGATACTACAGCCTGCTTCCTCTCCTTCTCTTTCTTCACCATATGAGGAAACCTGGAAGAGGTCTCTCCCTATAACCTGACCATGCTGGCACTCTGATCTGTTACAGTCTCAAGAACTGTGAGAAATAAATGGTTACTATTTAAGCCACTCGGTCTATCGTAAGTTGTTAGAACAGCCTGAACTAAGACACTTTCCTTGTACATCATGGGATTGTTTTCATTGTTATAATTTACCTGATTTTCAACAGCATTCATATGAGTTAGACAAATACATTATTCTATTCATTCATATCTTGGGAAGCTAAATAAAAAGGAGGACATTCACACACCTCTCACAGTCAGTGCATCAGACTTAGTCCTGACTTTCAATTAAATCATGATGCCATGAAATCACGTGATGTGTGTTTGTGTGTGCATGTGCATGCTTCCTCACACATATGTGTACACACATATGCACATTCGTGTGCAACTGGCTGTAGAGTAGAAAGAAAGATGGACATATATTCTGCTCTTTTAGGGTTTACATTATAACAATGAGTGATATATGTACAATAAGGACATTACAAGTGCCATCAAGTAAAAAAAATGGAGTGGTATGAAGTTATTTGAGGTCTAGTTTATATTGAGTGGCAAGGGAAAATTTTTGTGAGGAGGTGACTTTTAACATGAGACACAATGATTAAAGAAATCACTCATGCAGAGGTCTGGATGGTGGGGTGGGAAAAGCAGAACATGATGTCCTGTGAAAAAGGAACCTTGTGTTCTATGAAGAAGGAATGTTCTGTGAAGTTTAGGCCTTAATATTAGAATGAATAAAGTGACTAAGGTTAGGTGTGATATAAGGCTGAAGAGATAGGCATGGACCATATATGTACCCCCTTGAGGGTGACAGCAAATTATATTTTAGCCCAAGTATGATAGAAAACCATTTAGGAGTTTTTGTCATAGAATAATATCTACTTATTCAACAATTTTTAAAATTTATGTTTTTAAATTTTATTTTATTGAAGTATGGTTGATTTATAATGTCATGTTAGTTTCAGGTATACACCACAGTAATTCAGTAATTCAGATTCTTTTCCCTTATAGGTTGTTACAAAATATTGAGTATAGTTCCCTGTGCTATACAGTAGGTCCTTGTTGGTTAGCTACTTTATATATAGTATCATGTAAATGTTAATCTCCTAATTTATCTCCCAACCTCCTAATTTATCCCCCCCTTTCCCCTTTGGTAACCATAAGTTTGTTTTCTGTGTCTGTGGGTCTATTTTCTATTTATTTATGTAAGTTCATTTGTATCTAGTTTTTTAGATTTTACGTATAAGCAATATCATATGATATTTGTCTTTCTCTGTTGGGCTTCACTTAGTATGATAATCTCTAGGTTCATCCATGTTGCTGCAAATGAAATTATTTTATTCTTTTTTATGACTAATATTCCATTGTATACATGTACCACATCTTCTTTTTCTATTCATCTGTTCATGGAAACTTAGGTTGCTTCCCTGTCTTGGCTATTGCAAATATCGCTGCCATGAATATTGGGGTGCATGTATCTTTTCAAATTATAGTTTTTTCTGGATATATGTCCAGGAGTGGGATAGCAGAATCATATGGTAACTCTTTTAGTTTTTTAAGATATTTTGCTTGGGTCATTAGCATCAACAAATATTTATTGGAGATTTATTATATGCTAGACCTTGTTCTATAAGTCATGGGTATATTAATTAGCCAAACCAGGTGAAAAAAATCATATCTAATTTATGTTTTAAAAAGACTCCCTTGCCTGAGTTATAGAAAATGAATTTCAGGATGTCAAGGATTTAAAAGGGAGGCAGTGGAAGGCTTTTTTTTTTTTAATATGTTAAGGGGGACAATGGTGTTCACATAAGCACGTTTAATAAATTTTGAATATATTTTGGATAGATTTAACAGGACTTTTCTTGGAACTCTGGGGAAACTCAGCAATACCTTCGTAGATGGGTTGAAGAGAGAGAAGACTGATTTGCCAGGATCTGGGTCTCTTTTTATTTCTTTGGACAGGCAGCTGCTTTTCTCCCTCTTTTATGCATGAAAGGTTTTCTTTTCAAGTTTATTTATTAAAAATTGTTTTGTAGCTTTAAGAAAGCTGCAAAACATTAATATATGTAAATAATTATATGTAAAGTACCTTAATACATTAATATTAATATATATAAAATACCTCACTGGGCTTGCATCAAAACAACTCAAATTATGTGCTCCAAATAACTGATGGCTATCTTTATTACATCTTATACTTAAACATTCCATCTGCTCATAGAATCAGGAATGTGGAAGTTTCTTGACTCTTTAAATCTTTACATTTATTTTCAAACCTTTTGAGAATTACCTTCATTTCCTGATAGAATTAGATGTTTCAAAGTCTCATGGATTAGAAATGGATTTGTGACAACCTAGAGGGGTGAGATTAGGGAGGGTGGGAGAGAGAGAGATGCAAGAGGGAAGAGATATGGGAACATATGTATATGTATAACTGATTCACTTTGTTATAAAGCAGCAACTAACACACCATTGTAAAGCAATTATACTCCAATAAAGATGTTAAAAAAAAAGAAATGGATTTAAATCAATCCAATGTTTTTCTCATTTACCCTATACTCCCCAGCCCACCCACATGTATTGTACAGCACACTCCTTTGTAACCTATTCTAGCTTACAATTTCACCTTCAGTTAGGCATAAGTGAACATTGTGTTTATGGATATTAATTTTCATTGTAGAAAATGGTACTTTGCTAAACTCAGATGCCCTCTCAGAGCTGAAGGAATATCCCCGCCCCCACCCCCCCC
>NW_020173388.1:622566-730930 GCF_003031525.2 Neophocaena asiaeorientalis asiaeorientalis
ATGGTTCTGGCTCCAAGCCTTCAGCAGCAGTCCTCTGGAAGTTTCCTTTGACTACACAGATCTACTTCCTAAGGTCATTTTATCTTCTTAGGTCAGCCTGCTTAAAATACTGGTCTATATGAGTATATAGACTTGGCCCCTTTACCAACTGAGGATAAATCTGAAGGGCTACCCTAGGTTCACAGATTCCAGGGGATCACTAGAGACACTGTGACTCCATTGCAGCCCAACTTTTCTCTCTGCCCAATTTTACTTCTTTTTTTACCCCTCAGGTGTTGTTTCTGGAACAGTTCTAGGTAAATTCTGCTTCTTGAGGAACACAAATTACATAAGTACTAATGAAGGTTATACAGTAGAAGTTTATATAAATGTTTTTCTTTATTTATAAACATCTCTGTTTAAGATCTAAGGTAAAGACATGTATAAGTTCTAAACTGAGACAGTGCCTCCCCCAAATTAGCTGTAATTTTGAGTAGGAACTGTGTGTCAAGGCAATAGGCCCAGAATATTTCATAAAAGGAAACCAATAACCCAGGGTCTGTGCAGCCACTCCTGCTCTGTCCTTTGTGGTCTTTTATTTCTCTCACACGGTGCCTGAGGGCTTGCTTATTGTAGGACTGTGGTCTGCAGGCTTGTTTTCTGTTCTCCCCAAAGGATAAAAATATTGGGAAAGTAAATCTTGTTCGTGCCTGAGACCATAAGTATCCTCTTGTCATTGGATCACAAAAATGGATGAAGAAACTCCAAGGAGAAGGCACAGAGTGATTGTACTTTTTTTTGTTTTTTAACAAAAAGCAAGATTTCTTACCGTATTTTCTGTGCCTCAGTTTCTTGGCTAATTTTTGAACAAAAGTCACATCAACAAAATATTTACTTTTTAACATTAAACACAAAGGCCCAAATGATGTAAATACCCTACAAAGTACTCAACAGAGAATATATTTTTTAACTTCTAACATTGCCTTACCAGATGGATATATTTTGCATTGTATAAGGTGAAATTATTTCATAAAATTCTCTTGAGAAAACAGCTAACTGAAAGACTAAGGAAAGTGTATCAGTATATCTGACAGAATGCCTGTATCTCGAGGTTTGTTGCTATGTGGGAAAAGCAGCCAGAATCAGGACTGGGGAGTGGAAGCAGACGGGGAAGTTCTATCAATTTAAGGTTTGAACACATACAGGGAAGTAGCATGTAATTTAACTTTTGAAATGCTGATAAAAACATACCCGAGGTAGATTTCTGTCTGCACAATCTATAAGGATCAGTCTTTGTGGACAATATCCTTTTTGCCCTCAATACCCCTTTGGAAAAAAGAAAAATAAAGTGTTAAATTCTTAGGTTGCCTGGGAGCAAAGAGAAGTGGTGGTTCCTACAATATTTAGTGAGCTGTTTTATATTCCATGACATTTGAAGTTTAGCAGTAACCAGATTTGTAAGAAATTTGCAAAATGTTTCCTTGGGCAAATTTCAGCTAAACAAATGCCTAATTTGTTTTATAATCAGTTAAATAATGCCACTCAACTATCATAAACAACACAGTGCATCTATATGCACTGAAATGAACTGATTTTCCCTGACTCCTCTCAGGAATCTGATTTTTGGCCAGCTAAGGAAAGTTTCAAAAATTTCTTCAGATTTTAATTTCTAAATAAGAACAACACTTGAAACATTTATATTATGAGGAGAACACTTTTTTCATTATATCAAGTTTTAGAGTTTTAGAATTGGGTTCTTCCCATTTCTTTATTGCATTCACCAATTTTGTTCTAAAATGGATGTACCATGATCATTTCTATGTGGCTGATCATCTCAATCACTTACAAGTTGTGATCTGAGCACTGGGTAAGTTTATGAAATGGGCAACTTGAGTCACAGGGATAATCAAAATATCTGGACTGTAAATGATTGGTCTAGTTATTAGGACATCCTAGCAACCAGATTGGATAACCCAATCAGCAATCAAATTTCTCTGTTCCACCACCCAAGCAATTGGGCAAAGCTAATCAAAGATCTCAATGACCATTTCCATGTGCTTTATGGACACTCACAGTGTTTCTACTCATATAGCAGTATTGCTTGAACTTCTCTTCCTATTCCTTATTTTTCATGTAGTTCATTTTTCTACCCTATTTACTTCATTGTACTTTGATATTTTGCTTATATAAGTAGGTGCTTTAAAAAGAGCACAATTAGTTTACTGTTTTAATATCTTCATATAACAGCTATTTATTTTACAACATTCTAGAGAACATTTGCATTCAGAATAATAAAGATGATAGTTTGTATCTAGTTGGAATTTACATACTTAAATAAGAAGTCCAACAAGGCTGGTATCAAAACAAATATTCTGCTTGCTCAAGGGAGTACACTGATGGCAGTGTAGCACATTGGGCATCTTAGGTAACTTGATCTTTTTACTTTATTCCCAGAAGCAAACACACTGACAACCTGAAGTGAAAAATTGTTACCATATCCACACCAGGGATTGTTAATGTGATTTATCCCGAAAAAGTTTTACTCACTGTGACTTTTGCCATTGGCAAGGAAAATGGAAATGCATCTAATGTTCAAACGACTTCCAGTCTGCTAAAAATTTTCTTTATTCTTTGCATTTTATTTTCTCAAAATATAAGAGAAAAATGGATAGCAAAGAGAAATAAAAATAAATAGGTACACAATAATTTAAGTCAAGATATTCTCTGTTAAGTTATTCTCCGAGACATCAAGTTGCCACCTAAAACTATTACCCCATTGGTTAGCTTTATGTAAGACAATGGTTAGATTCACCGAGTAGTATCATCTTGTATTATTGGATTGTCAGTACTTACCTCCTTGAGTCGTATATCTATTTTTATACATGAATGTTACTCTCCCAGTAGAAAACTTTTATCCTAAGTAGAGAAGTTATTTTGTCATGTTGCATTCTATTTCAATTTTGTGCTGTTGGATCAAATTTGATAGAGTGACCACTGAAAAATCACATCCTAAAGGCATGCTTAAAGAAAGTTGGGAATAATTGAATACCAATTTTCTACTAAATGTTTGGTGGTTATTCATTAGTAATGAAAAGTTAAAAATTAAACATCGTAATGGTTGAACTAATTGGCTCTAGAATTGCTATTGCAGTGGCTAATGATTCTAAAGAATATATCTATTTTGAAATCACGAATGATTTGTATTTTTTTATTTTTTGTATGAAATTTCTAAAATGCACATTCAAAATATAACAATATTACGTAATATTGAGTAGTGTTCCCTGTGCTATGCAGTAGGTCCTTGTTGGTTATCCATTTTAAATATAGCAGTGTGTACTTATAAAACAATGATTTTTTAAAAGAATACACAGAATATGATGTTGCAAAAGCTTGATATAAATTTAGCTTAGACAGGCTTTCATATTTATTTTCAGAACTATTTATTGAAGCTTGCCTCAGAGATAACGACTTCTGAAGAATTGTGATTCTGTCTATAGAAGAAAAGGGAGACCATTTTTTGCCTGTAAAAGTCATAGAGAATTGTTAAAGAAATAATTACCAGGATAATTAAAATACCTCTCTAAAACATTTGACAGTTTGATTTGTCTTGAAAACATACAGAATTCCATGGAATATCTTGAAAAATGATGACTTGCAATAGCTGATTAATATTGAAATCTAAGGAATTTCCTAAATTACCCATCAATCTATTTTTATTTCCACTGTTCCTTCTTTCTCTCTCTCCCGCTCCTTCTCCCTTAATCTCTTGACTGTCAAACGGACACACACACACACCCCACATAATAAACTGTCATTACTTTAAGAATAATAATGAGAGTATGGAGGATAAAATAGAGTGTCAGAAATTCATGTCTTGCAAGTTTGCATTTGTTCTGTATATTTTGATCTCCTATTCAAATTCTCATCATTATTTAATCTGTTATTTTATCATCATATAACACTACTAAGGTCTTTATTTATTTTTTATTATTTATTTTTTTAAAGTATTATTTATTTACTTATTTTTTATACAGCAGGTTCTTATAAGTTATCCATTTTATACACATAAGTATATACATGTCAATCCCAGTCTCCCAATTCATCACACCGCCACCACCACCCGCCCGCTGCTTTCCCCCCTTGGTGTCCATACGTTTGTTCTCCACATCTGTATCTCCATTTCCGCCCTGCAAACCAGTTCATCTGTACCATTTTTCTAGGTTCCACATTTATGTGTTAATATACAATATTTGTTTTATCCTTTCTGACTTACTTCATGCTGTTTGAGGTCTCTAGATCCATCCACGTCTCTACAAATGACCCAATTTCATTCCTTTTTATGGCTGAGTAATATTCCATTGTATATATGTACCACTTCTTCTTTATCCATTTGTCTATCGATGAGCATTTAGGTTGCTTCCAAGACCTAGCAATTGTAAATATTGCTGCAATAAACATTGGGGTGCATGTGTCTTTTTGAATTATGATTTTTTCTGGGTATATGCCCAGTAGTGGGATTGCTAGGTCATAGGGTAATTCTATTTTTAGTTTTTTAAGGAACCTCCATACTGTTCTCCATAGTGGCTGTATCAATTTACATTCCCACCAACAGTGCAAGAGGGTTCCCTTTTCTCCACACCCTCTCCAGCATTTGTTTGTAGATTTTCTGATGATGCCCATTCTAACTGGTGTGAGGTGATACCTCATTATAGTTTTGATTTCTCTAATAATTAGTGATGTTGAGCAGCTTTTCATGTGCTTCTTGGCCATCTGTATGTCTTCTTTGGAGAAATGTCTGTTTAGGTCTTCTGCCCATTTTTGGATTGGGTTGTTTGTGTTTTTAATACATATATTTTTAAAATTTATTTATTTATGTTTGCTGTGTTGGGTCTTCGTTTCGGTGCGAGGGCTTTCTCTAATTGTGGCAAGCGCAGGCCACTCTTCATCATGGTGCACGGGCCTCTCACTGTCGCGGCCTCTCTTGTTGTGGAGCACAGGCTCCAGACGCGCAGGCTCAGTAGTTATGGCTCATGGGCCTAGTTGCTCCACGGCATGTGGGATCCTCCCAGACCAGGGCTCGAAAGCTTTGTAGTATTGTCTGAAGTCAGGGAGTGTGATTCCTCCATCTCAATTTTTTCCCTCAAGACTGCTTTGGCTATTCGGGGTCTTTGGTGTCTCAATACAAATTTTAAGATTTTTTGTTCTAGTTCTGTAAAAAATGCCATTGGTAATTTGATAGGGATTGCACTGAATCTGTAGATTGCTTTGGGTAGGTGATGGTGACCACGTAGAATGAGTTTGGGAGTGTTCCTTACTCTGCAATTTTTGGAAGAGTTTGAGAAGTATGGGTGTTAGCTCTTCCTTAAATGTTTGATAGAATTCACCTGTGAAGCCGTCTTGTCCTGGACTTTTGTTTGTTGGAAGATTTTTCATCACAGTTTCAATTTCATTACTTGTGATTTGTCTGTTCATATTTTCTCTTTCTTCCTGGTTCAGTCTTGGAAGGTTATAACTTTCTATGAATTTGTCCATTTCTTCTAGGTTGTCCATTTTATTGGCATAGAGTTGCTTGTAGTAGTCTCTTTGGACGTTTTGTATTTCTGTGGTGTCTGTTGTAACTTCTTTTTCATTTCTAATTTTATGGATTTGAGTCCTCTCCCTCTTTTTCTTGATGAGTCTGGCTAATGGTTTATCAATTTTGTTTATCTTCTCAAAGAACCAGCTTTTGGTTTATTGATCTTTGTTTTTGTTTTCTTTCTTTCTATTTCATTTATTTCTGCTCTGATCTTTATGATGTCTTTCCTTCTGCTAACTTTGGGTTTTGTTTGCTCTTCTTTCTATAGTTCCTTTAGGTGTAAGATTAAATTGTTTATTTGAGTTTTTTCTTGTTTCTTGAGGTAGGCATGTATAGCTCTAAACTTCCCTCTTAGAACTGCATTTGCTGCATCCCATAGGTTTTGGATTGTCGTGTTTTCATTGTCATTTGTGTCTAGGTATATTTTTATATCCTCTTTGATTTCTTCAGTGATCTCTTGGTTACTTAATAACATATTGTTTAGCCTCCATGTGTTTGTATATTTTACATTTTTTTCCCCTGTAATTGATTTCTATTCTCATAGTGTTGTGATCAGAAAAGATGCTTGATATGATTTCAATTTTCTTAAATTAACTGAGGCTTGACTTGTGACCCAAGATGTAATCTATCCTGGAGAATGTTCCATGTACACTTAAGAAAGGGTAATCTGCTGTTTTTGAATAGAATGTCCTATAAATATCAATTAAATCTATCTGGTGTATTGTGTCATTTAAAGCTTGTGTTTTCTTATTAATTTTCTGTTTGGATGATCTGTCCATTGGTGTAAGTGAGGTGTTAAAGTCCCCCACTATTATTGTGTTACTTACAATTTCCTGTTTTATAGCTGTTAGCAGTTGTCTTATGTATTGAGGTGCTCCTATTTTGGGTGCATATATATTTATAATTATTATATCTTCTTCTTGGATTGATCCCTTGATCATTATGTAGTGTCCTTCCTTCTGCCTTGTAATGTTCTTTATTTTAAAGTCTATTTTATCTGATATGAATATTGCTACTTTAGCTTTTTTTTTGATTTCCATTTGCATGGAATATGTTTTTCCATCCCCTCACTTTTAGTCTGTACGTGTCCCTAGGTATGATGTGGGTCTCTTGTAGACAGCATTGCGAGCCTGTGTCTTTTGGTCAGAGTATTTAATCCTTTCACATTTAAGGTAATTATAGATATGTATATTCCTATTACCATTTTCTTAATTGTTTGGGGTTTGTTTATGTAGGTCCTTTTCTTCTCATGTTTCTCACTTAGAGAATTTCCTTTAGCATTTGTTGTAGAGCTGGTTTGGTGGTGCTGAATTCTCTTAGCTTTTGTTTTTCTGTAAAGGTTTTAATTTCTCCATTGAATCTGAATGAAATCCTTGCTGGGTTCAGTAATCTTGGTTGTAGTTTCTTCCCCTTCATCACTTTAAGTATATCATGCCACTCCCTTGTGGCTTGTAGAGTTTCTGCTGAGAAATCAGCTGTTAAGTTTATGGGAGTTCCCTTGTATGTTATTTGGCATTTTTCCCATGCTGCTTTCAATAATTTTTCTTTGTCTTTAATCTTTTCCATTTTGTTTACTATACATCTCGATGTGTTTCTCCTTGCATTTATCCTGTATGGGACATTCTGTGCTTCCTGGATTTGGGTGGCTATTTCCTTTCCCATGTTAAAGAAGTTTTCAACTGTAATCTCTTCAAATATTATCTTTTGTCCTTTCTCTCTTCTCCTTCTGGAACCCCTATAATCCGAATGTTGGTGAACTTAATGTTGTCCCAGAGGTCTCTTAGGCTGTCTTCATTTCTTTTCATTCTTTTTTCGGTTCTGCAGTGAATTCTGCAATTCTGTCTTCCATGTCACTTATCCATTCTTCTGCCTCAGTTATTCTGCTATTGATTCCTTCTAGTGTATTTTTCATTTCAGTTATTTTATTGTTCATCTCTGTTTGTTTGTTCTTTAATTCTTCTAGGTCTTTGTTAAACATTTCTTGCATCTTCTCGATCTTTGCCTCTATTCTTTTTCTGAGGTCCTGAAACATCTTCACTATCATTATTCTAAATTCTTTCTGAGCGGTTGCCTATCTCCACTTCATTTAGTTGTTTTTCTGGGGTTTTATCTTGTTCCTTCATCTGGTACATAGCCCTCTGCCTTTCAGCTTGTCTATTTTTCCGTGAATGCGGTTTTTGTTCCACAGGCTGCCGGATTGTCATTCTTCTTGCTTATGCTGTCTGCCCTCTGGTGGATGAGGCTATCTAGGAGGCTTGTCAAAGTTGTAAAAGACTAAGGTCTTTTAATGCAATGTAATCATGATGAGTTTTTCTTACGTAACTCCACAATGAAATTATTTTAATATCATCTTAGCCTCCATAAACACTTCAGTGGACTAGCTAGGGGCAAAATAATTATCAGATTAATATAGTGTCCACCAGGAATTAGAAAATACATGTTATTTTTGTTAAATTATATGCTCTGCAAAGAATTATTGGCTATATAAGGGAATAGTTCGGCCCTTATTTGTTAGTATTTCTGGTATTTTGTTTCTGTTCTCTAAAGCAGGCTTTTGGGAATATCTCTTGTTCTTTCAATACCATGACATGGTTGGATAAATAAGCAGTTGTTTATTTTGTTATTTATTATAAGGCACAGAAAGCATATATCAAAGGATATAATTGTATATACATATATATTAAAGACAAATTTAAATGTATCCAAAAATCATAAGAAAAACTATAAGAATTAGTCACAAGAGTTTTTTGAATCACTTATTTTTCCCAGAAAGTCATCCTAGAAAAGCAAATTTTTGTTATCTGGTGGAAATTAAGTGAGAAAGTAAAATATACAATGTGTGAGGATTAGTGTCATGAATGATTTCTTGTTAAAATCCTTTCCTTTTCTTAAAATATTATAATGCTTTTTTATCTTTTCTTTTATCTTTTCTTATAATGGGTATTATAAGTAAATGTTTATGACATATATAGATTGCCCTCATCAGTTACCCTGAAGCTTTTTCAGTAAGATGTCTAAATAATATCAGGCACACTTGAGCACTTAGCAATAACAAAAAAAGTCATCTAATACGCTATGCTAGATATTGACTTTGCTCATTTTGTTCATTTAAATTCACTTCATGTTCTAATCTGTAACACATAATTATAATCAAAGTTGTAGATGTAGATCCAAAAATTGTTTGCTTGAAAATGTATAGAACGTTTGTTCTTGGTTTTGCCTTCTGACTCTCAAACAAAGGAACAAATTTGTTAATGAGAAATGTTGCTTTTTGCCTTTTTAAGAGAAAATTTTAAACACATGTACAAAGGAAAAAAGAATACTAAAATAAGCCTATCTACCCTTTACAAAACTTCAAAAATTTCAAACTCATAAACAATATGCTTTTCCCTCTACCACTAGCCCAAGCCCCTCTATATTATTGTGAAGCAAATTTCAAAAATTTTATCAATAAATTGGCTGCTATATATTTATAAATGACAAGGACTCCACTTTTTAAACGTGATTCAAATGCTATTGTTGCCCACATCCCAAATCAGCAATAAAACAATATCTTAATGTCACCAATATTCATATTACTCAAATTTTTCTATGAAAGCTTTACTTTTGTTCCATCTGTTAGAATTAGTTATGTCTCAAAGTCTATTTTAGTCCTTTGCCCTCCCTTCCTTTTTTTTCCCTTGCAATTTTTGTTGTTTTTGTTGAAAAACCAAATAACTTTTTTCTTATAAAGTTTCTCACGATTTGGATTTGCTACCCTATCTATGGTTTAATATACTTTTCTTTTGATGTATTTCTTAAAAATTAGCATTTAAATCAGAAGAATGAGTACTGAGCTTAAAATTTGGGGATATCTACTTCATAGAAGGTGCTATATATTTCCATCAGAAGATGTGAAAATGCTTTATTTTTGTGTGTGTGTTCTTAGAAGCCCTAGATGATCATTGCTTAGATTTATTAATTCATTATGTGGTACAAAATTCTTTCTTCATTTAGGAGTTGGGGTATTTCTATGAAGAGGAACTTTCTCTCTTCAACTACTCTGCTACTCTTAGGTAAAGTTCCTATAGGAGAGGCAACAGAAATGGCTCATTCTTTCCAATCATTTGTCAGTTTTTCAAATAATAAATTGGTTTCCTTGTATATTACAAAAATGATCAAGGAGTAACTTTGCTTGTTTTTAGCATCATTATAAGTTTAATATTTGATGCACTACAATCCATTGCGTTTACAAAGCTAATTGGTGATCAAATGTCACTTTGTTAGTCACTAGGAACTGATTCTATCTGGATCCTCTTAAAGTGCTTCAGAAAAGATTGGAAGCATGAGGGTTTGGGAGAGTGAAAATTTGAAACTAAATAATTGTCACAAATATACTGCCTTAAAAACTCTTGGAATTTAAAGATAATGAAAAAATACCTTGAACTACTATGAAGATGAAGCCAGGATATAATGAAATGAATTTATGCTAACCCTAGATTTTTTTTCATAGCAATGCCATAAAAACCACAGAACCCTTAAGGAAAGAAAGTGATCCCAAAACTGTGTATATATTCAAACTATCATTCATTTAAAAGGTAATAGATAGTCATTTTTGACATGTAATAGTTGAGGTTTTAGTGTTCTTATGAGTTCTTGAAGAAATATCTAAAATTCAAACTTCAAGCAACTAATTCGTTAAGAGGAGCACTATGGCAAAGAGAGTGGAGGTTACCCTAAATCAATTTATAGTATTGAGTAAGAATTTAAATAAGAGGATAAACTACTCACTATAAAGGATTTAGAGGAGAAGGAGAGTAAAAGTATGAGATAATACAAGTATGATGATTTCTGCAATTAGTAGAAATAAAGGTAATTTCCTTATAGTGTATATCAACTCTGTTGAAGAAAATTAAAGTAAAAGATAAGAGAGTCGCTATAACCAACTAAATTTATATTTTTGCAGAGGAAAGGAATAGAAAGGAAAGAGGAAATATACTAATTGCCCCTGTTCTCATGTGGGAGTTGATGGATACAGTCTAAATAAATAGAGGATTGAAAGGTAACATGTAAAATTAGGTTTTAGAAGTTAACTACTAGAACAACAAATAGTACAAACTCAACAAGCAACCAGAATAAATGTAAACATAACATAAACACAAGAAAATAAATTTCTGAAAATTTTTAAAGCTTTCAAAGGGGAACTTATAATAAGCCTATATAACACAGTAAAACAATGTCTATCAAAGAACGTATGTGGTCAGATCTCACCTATTTAAAGTTAGGTTTCATATTGTATCTCAAAGCAAAATGTAAATCATCTCTCATTACAAAACTCTCTTAAGGTACTTCAGAAAATATTGAAAACATAAAGATTGGGGAAAGTATAGCAGGCAAATGTAAAAGAGAAAACCAGAAAACAAAACAAAAACCATCATTATTCATTTTGTTGATTAGACAAAAATATTAAATACATTTTAAAATAGCACTTTAAAAAATATCTGAGGAAGAATTTGCAATGAGGTGAAATAGTCAAGGATATATATGCAACACACTATAAAGCATTAGATTTCATGAAAAAACAAGACACTCGTACAAAGAGAAAGAGAAACACATTATTAATATATTTAAATACACTGATCATGATCCTTGATAAAGAGGTTAAAAAGAATAAAATCTAAAGGACATACATAATAGCATTGACATTATTAAAATACAGTGATATATGAATCTTGAGAAAACAACTATACCATTATATTGGATCATAAATATTGACAAAACCCTCAATAAATAACAAAAATTAGAAATTATTCATAGAGCATTCTTTGACAATGCAGGAAAATTGATGGTTAAAATTACTAGTTGTAGAGGTGTGTTGTCTATCTCTTTGTATTGATTCAGTCTCCTAGGTTCAAGAGATTTTCTTAGCTCTCCTTCAGGGAAAAAAGATTTTTACTTTTACCCTTCACCCAGAAGCAATGGATAATTTTGCCCTGTTCCTTGGGGCAGACTATCCAGTTTTTTCTTATCTTTGGGATGGGCATGATATTCTTGAAATTTCCATATCCTAAGCAGAAGCAAATCTATAAGCAAGTTTGTCTGGCTTTGTTTTGGAGAAATAAGTGACAAAAACAGTATTGAAAACAGAGAATGAGTAGTGTTGTAATGAATTTTATTGGTTAGTACAATTTTCTTAGTATGAAATTTCTTCATTTATTATTCATTCATTGTGTAGTCATTCTACAGGGTCAGAGTCGACTCCACCACCAAAAATATTGCTTGAGTGTCAAGACTGATGATACCACATGTATACAAAGAGAGTGTGGAAAAGCTTATTACTCACAAAATGAGGGTTTCTGGAGAAAGTAGAGCAGACTTCCAAGCGGGTTTGAAAATAGTTTGAGAGAAGAGAGGGAAGACTGACTTGGGTTTCATTTCATTTGGGGGGTGGGGCTGGTGAGGGTCCCATACATGGGCTTGGGTTTGTAGGTTTGGTGACACCAAAGGAAGGATTTGTGGTCTTTTGTATCAGCTTGCCCAGAAGTGGAGCAAGGGGCTCTGAATAACTAGTCTAGTCTTCTTTGTATTAGCATTTATTTTAACTTTTCTTCACTTAAACCAAAGGTTATTAAGTAAATGACACCACAGGAACTGAAGGCTCTTTATAAATACCTCCAGAAACTCCTGTAAGAGCTGGTAACACACCATTATAATACCTTTCTGTCCATAAGAGCACTTGAACATTGTTCACAAGCATCTTATGGACACTGGAACTGTTCCAAATAGAACTGTAAAATGTACCATGTGATTTTAGAATATTACCGGGATACCTGAAGTTTATGAAAGAGTCTATGTACTCAACCACTTAAGAGTATTATCATGAGTTCCCATGGGACATCTACATCCTAGTGTAATTCTACTTCCTAGTTTTCTGACTTAAGATGACTCCTGCCATTCTGAAGTGAGTTTAATTGTTAGATACTTTAGATATTTGAATATAGGAATATTACAGAGACATCAATGGTAACACGCCAGTCCATCATCTGATTTAAATATACCTTCTACTTATTCTACTTTTTAGGTTTTACCATTCTTTTATCACCATATAAATACATATAAACCAAAAGCTTGAATTAATTAATTCACTAATTGTCATACAGAGATATAACATAAGCTTGCTTTTTAATATTACTTCTAAATCAACATTGCTTATTTATAATTCCTTTGTTAATAGAGCATAGAAGAGTTGAATAAGTATTTAACTTATAACCTTACAATAACTTGAGTATGCTTACACAAATATAGCAACTACAGAATTTACTTGAAGATTAATTTAATCTATTTCCTAGACAGGGAGTTGTATTGGAACCTCAAACAATCAGCTGGATAAAATGAATGGTATTGATTTAATCTCCTGTAGAGACGCATATGAAAGCTGTCATGATTCATTATAATATTGCCCTCACATTTAAAAATAAGTATTTTTTCTTCCTTATATTATTTATGGATCATAAGCATCATAACTTTGCATCTTTTCCAACTTCAGTATCATTTAGTCTTTCTTGTGTAAGTATACTCAACTCTATTACTATTTGGAATTGTATTTATCAGAAAGTCCATGGAACTAATTAGTTTGAAAAAACTTACATTGGATATCATGTAAAAACATGTTTAGGATTGCATAAAAACTATGCAAAATGTATAGAGAGGTAGTGTTTGTCTTCTTAAATATACAAGGCAGGTTGTAGACTACCTAGTAAATGGTAACAGCTCCCTCACTGTATTCTCAATCTACAACAAAAATATAAATTTTTCTGTTTGTTATATTATGGTCCTGATAGATGTCATATTCCAGAATGTTTGTTACCATGTGCTTAATGTAAGTTTAAGAGTTTTTTATTTTTGAATGTCCTTCTATTATAACTATTTCAATACTATCCAATTATGAATAGATCTCACCATTCATTTTGTCTCTCATTTTTGGACTACTGCTGACTGTTGCTTGAGAATACCATGAAACTTTATGTTTGCCAAAATAATTTTACACTTACTGAAATGAGCCATTTCCCCATCTTTCTGAAAGATGCTAGGCATTTTTTCCCAGTTTGTTTATATTTATTTAACACTTGGTCACATTTCCTCTAGCATACATTTCTTCCTTTTTATTTTTTCCTGTTAAATTTTTTCCTGTTGAATCCCTAGGTTTTTTTTACCTTTCACTTGCTAAAGATGTTGGTTAAATTCTATATAACCTTGATCCACTATGTATGTGTGTGTTTGTGTGTGTGTGTGTGTGTGTGTGTGTGTGTGTGTGTTCTGATCATTTTTTATTCGTCATGTTGGTATAGGAGGAATTCCCCACCCTATGTGGTAGGAGATGTCCAAACACACAACACCCTCCACTGGACAAATGGGATTGATCACAGTTTATTGGTGACATATATCTATAGCCCAGGGGGAGGAGAACATTGAACAGAACACACGGCCACAATGGGGTTGCACTCAGGATCAGAGTGAACCAGCGGGGGCTCTGGGAGGCAGACTTTGTAGTAACAAGGTGGTGGGGTATCCCCTGATTTCTGTAAAGGGGATGTGATTGTCTTGTTGGAATAACAAGGAGGTAAAGTCCATCAGAGTGAGGACTGGGTGAGGTGCAGCTATTCAAGTTGATAGGGGAGCTAGCCTGGTGGGGAGCCCATCCCACTGAATGGGGGATACATCTGGAAAGAATATGGGAACCCATGATTAGGCCTTGGGGGCCCGTTGAGGCTCAAGGATTTCAAGACAACACTTGAAATTTTGGGCCTAATACTACAGTATGTATGTATCTTCAACTATCCCTTCTTTTAATTTGTGCACAGACTAAAAGGTGTTTCTTTGTTTTAAAATCCAAGCTCTTTAAAGCTCCTCCTTTTTTATCCTTTGCCAAATCCCCTGGAACCACTTTTCAACAATTAGCTCTCTTGCATCATTAGTATCTCCAAGATTACAAATACAGCCACACGTCTTCTCCTACTTTTATGATCACTTTGAGAACAGAAAAAAATAGCATGGGATTGAAATTCTAAGACAAACTTTCATGAAACAACTCCACAAATTATTTGGTACATGACCTCATCTTTCATTATTCCTATTCACCTTGGCTATCCCTAGATGAATTCATAGGGTAAACTGAGATACCACAATGACAACAATAAAAAAAAAATTGACTTAAAACATAAAGAATTCTTCTCCCTGAAGAAAATGTCAGATGTGATCTGATGGGAGATCTCCATTCAGTGATTTAGATGGCTGAGGCTTTCTTTGTTTTGTACTGCCCAGTCTCAACATACCTTGTATAAGCAATAAACAAGAAGAATGGAAAAGATCACATTTTGTAACCTGTCCCTGCCAGACAGTGACACATTTGCACTCTGTCTGTTTGCCCCAAATTAGAAACCTGATTCCAGCTGAACAAAAATGAAGGTTATGACATGGAGGAGCACATGGAATATTTGCTGAACAGTAACATTGCATCTACTGTTTTCTACTGCAAATGCAACTCCAGAGATTATTACATCCCTTTATGTGTTGGACTTTTATTTGATTTTTATAAAATCATATTTTCTATAATTTAAAATAAAACATCACACTGTATGAGATTTTTGAGAGTTTTCCTGAACGACTACACTGCACTATTATAGCTAAGAGAATAACAGCGGAAGCTACTCTATCTGGGAAAGACATCTCAGAAAGAAAGTTTAACATCATATTATCAATGATAATGAAAAACAAATGTTTTTCAGGAGAAAGAATGAATGATTATCATGATGATGGTTGATTATTTTCCCTGACATAAATATCATGTGTTGGCTCACTTTATTAAATATGATCAATTTGATTGTGGATATTGTAGAGAAATCTAGAACCATTTTTCTTCACACAAAGTTCTTGATTGTCTGGAAATTCCAAGGAAAACCTTTTATTACAGTGCTAGAACAGCAAGACCACATTCATATAATGGGACTGATTTTATAAGGTAAAAGATCACTACATTTCTTGCTTCTTGCTGAGAAAGCTTTGTTCCACAAAACGATTTCAGAGTTATTCATTCATCAATTTTCTTTAATTTACCACTGAGTCGAACATTGTGGGCTTAAAATATAGATATTTGAAGCTGTTCCCTTTTCATTAGTTGGGCAGAGGTAGAACCTCAGGAGGCACAAAAAGTTCATCCAAAATCTTATACTTAAATACACTTCGTCATCATACAACATCTACAAACATTGTACTAAAATAACCTAAAATAAACAAAGGCCTCTTGTCATTTGCTCAGTTGCACATACTTTTTGTAAGTGTACCAGTGCAATTAAATATCCCAAATCATCAGGGTTCTGGCACACCATTGAATAAGTAAAATGTAACTCTTAGTGAATTTATTCTTTTCTTTTGATGAAACTAGAAATTTTTCTAAATATAAATCGTGTTGCTGGATCAATTACTACATATTATTTCACTCAATTGTGATGTTCACTCTTTTCCAGGTTAATTGATTTATTCATTTTAATTAGTCACAACAATGCAAATTTGTTATTTCCCAAACTTCTTACAATAATATATACACGATTTTGTACAAAAATGCATTTTTCTTGCCTTAAAAGTGACAATTTAAATGGGTGCCATAATTGGCTAAGTAATAGTGAACGTTTATTCTTAATCACAAAACTAATGAGTTTTTGGTTGTCTTCTTTCCTTGAAAGTTTATAGCCAATTAATTTGGCCATGATATGGTTTAAAAATATTTATTAGAACCAGTAACAATAGTCTTAACACTATTCAGTTTGACTTTTTCTCATGGCATAACATATTTGTCAGATCATTCAACATGTACTGAATTAGTTGTGTCAGTTTTATTGTATTCCCTAGAAGTCTACCAGGTGCCTTAGTTAAAATTAAATAGAGACTTGTTGAATATGTGATTCACTTGACTTACTTAATAAACATTTTAAGCATATACAATTTCTTTTTTCTTTTCTTTTTTTTTTTTTTTTGTGATACACAGGCCTCTCACTGTTGTGGCCTCTCCCGTTGCGGAGCACAGGCTCCGGATGCGCAGGCTCAGCAGCCATGGCTCACAGGCCCAGCCGCTCCGTGGCATGTGGGATCTTCCCGGACCGGGGCACGAACCCGTGTCCCCTGCATAGGCAGGTGGACTCACAACCACTGCGCCACCAGGGAAGCCCCAGCATATATAATTTCTGAGATCATTTTGTTAGAACCTGAAAATTTCAGATATGTATGGCATATGTTCAGTATCCTCAAAAATTTTACCATTTAGTGTGAGACATACTTGTAAACAACTAATTGCAATAGAGTGTGATATATCCTAAAATAGCCTTCAGGACAAGATTTTATGATAGTTCAAAGAGGGAATGTAGAATCTGTTCACCAAGAGGTCACACTTGAATTTTGTTTTGAAGGATACAGAGTAGGATTGAAAGAATTAATATTGTTAAAATGGCCATACTACCCAAAGCAATCTACAGATTTAATGCAAACTCTATCAAAATACCCATGACATTGTTCACAGAACTAGAACAAATAATTCTAAACTTCATATAGAACAGCAGAAAAACCAAAATTGCTGAAACAATCTTGAGAAAAAAAGAACGAAGCTGGAGGTATCATCCTCTCAGACTTTAAACTATACTGCAAATCTACAGTAATCAAAAAAGCATGGTACTGGTGCAAAAACAGACAGGTCAATCAATGGAAAAGAATAAAGAGCCCAGAAATAAACCCACACACTTATGATCAATTAATCTATGACAAAGGAGGCAAAAATGTACAATGGATAAAAGATAGTCTCTTCAACAAGTGATGTTGGGAAAACTGAACAGCTGCATGTAAAAGAATAAAATTTGAACATTTTATCACACCATATACAAAAATA
Source organism: Neophocaena asiaeorientalis asiaeorientalis (assembly GCF_003031525.2). Lineage (NCBI taxonomy): Eukaryota > Metazoa > Chordata > Mammalia > Artiodactyla > Phocoenidae > Neophocaena > Neophocaena asiaeorientalis. The sequence goes on from NW_020173388.1 coordinate 640,032, forward strand.
AACTCAAAATGGATTAAGACCTAAATCTGAAACCCAAAACCATAAAACTCCCAGAAGAAAGCAGATGGAGAATGCTGTTTGATATAAATTGCAGCAAAATTCTTTTGAATATGTCTCCTAAGGTAAAGTGAACAAAAACAAAACTAAACAAAGAGGACCTAATTAAACTTAAAAGCTTTTGCCCTGCAAAGGAAGCCATTGTCAAAATGAAAAGGCAGCCTACTGAATGGGAGAAAATATTTACAAATGATATGACTGATAAGGGGTTAATATCCAAAATATATAAATAGCTCATACAGCTCAATATCAAAAGAACAAACAACCCAGTTTAAAAAATGGGCAGAAGACTAGAATAGACATTTTTCCAAAGAAGACATATAGGTGGCCAACAGGCACTTGAAAAGATGCTCAACATTGCTAATCATCAGGGAAATGCAAAGCAAAACTACAAAACCTCACACCTGTCAGAATGGCTATCATCAAAAAGGCCACACATAACAAATGTGGTGAGGATGTGAAGTTAAAGAAACCCTAGAACACTGTCGGTGGGAATGTAAATTGGTGCAGCCACTATGGAAAACAGTATAGAGCTTCCTAAAAAATGAAAAAAATGATTAGAATAATCATATGATTCATCACTTCCACTCCTGGGTATATATTTGGAAAAAACAAAAACACTATTTTGAAAAGATACATGCACCCCAATGTTCACAGTGGCACTATTTACAATAGCCAGCATATGGAAGCAACCCAAATGTCCACCAACAGATGAATGGACACATAAAAATATATAATGGGATATTACTCAGCCATAAAAAGAATGAATGTTTGCCATTTGCAACAATGTGGTTGGACCTAGACATTATTATGATTACTAAAATAAGTCAGGCAGAGAAAGAAAACTACTGTATATATCACTTACCTGTGGAATCTAAAAAATAAAACAAATGAATGTATATAGAAAAATAGAAACAGAAGCACAGATATAGAAAACAAACTTGTGGTTACCAGTAGGGAGAAGGTAGAGGGAAAGGAGGAAAATAGGTGTATGGTATCAAGAGATATAAACTACGATGTATAAATAGATAAGCAAAAAGAATATATTGCATAGCACAGGGAAATATAGGCATTATTTTGTAATAACTTTTAAAGGAGTATAATCTGTAAAAATATTGAATCACAAACTGATATACACCTGAATATTGTAACTCAACTATACTTCAATAAAAAATAAAATAGAATAAAACTATCCTCAAAAGAATTTTTAAAGTGTTTTTTAAGACTGTTATAGACAAAAAAGATACAGAGTAGTAGTTGATCATGCTAACCAGGTGAAAAGGTGAGGGAAGGAACATATGGGAGTACCACAAGGAACATAAAATGTACTACCGCACAAAGTGCAGGATTCACGCAGAGAGAACCTACTGTGCTCTGTCATTGTTAGCTCATTGTTATTGTCTCAGAAACACATGAATTTTTGTTCACATTTTAGAACTAAAGTAACTGAACTTCAGAGATATTAAGTAACCTTCCTGAGATTGCATGTGTTGTAATGGCGTGTGCTGGTTGAGTACCCACAGCCCTCACTGTCTGACTACAAAATTCCTGCTCTTTCCACCCATGCTTCCTTCTGGAAATAACTCATTTTTGTTCTAATCCACAAAGCATTTACATGTCTGTTGTTTCATTTAATGCTCGGAGAACCTTTTAACAGACAATCATTCATATTTCCTCTTCTTCTGGTGCTGCTTCTCCTTCTGAGAAAATGCTGCCAAATGCTCATCAGACCAATGACTGTTATACTCAAGGGGCCTTTATAAGATGATATGAACTTTCTTCTGTTCATAATGTACACTTCCAATTTTAGGCCACATCACTCCTGCCATCTTAGGCTACAACTTAAAATGGAAGTCCTTTGTTTAGCATCCTCTTATGAGCTATGCATTTGTGCTTACCTATGCTTTCCTTGCACTACTTCTCTAATTCTCATTCTGTTGCACTGTGCCATCTGGAACCTTCAATTTGCTGTGAATTTGTGAAATTAGCTCTCTGAATAAATCCCTTTCCTTTACCTTCACAGTACCATTCTTTTACACTTGTAATACATGTAACTCCCCTCCAGAGTATTACTTTTCCTACAGTTCTGGAAAGGCTAATTATTGTCCTAGAAGCCCCAAAAGAATGGGCTAGGAGCTAATGCAACATTTTATTTTATCTTAGCTTACATTTCTACTGCAAAGCTTTATACAAAGCATGCTACCTTTTTAACATTCAGATTATCTGACATTCTTTCCTAGTTTATATTATCCATATATTTTGTTACTTAGCACATTGAGTAGTTTGATACAGTGTTTGTCATCATTATTCTCCATCACCTACCCTCCATTCAAGAATTCTCTTTCATTTCTAACCTACTTAACCTGTATCTCCAAAAATTGTCTATTTAAGTCAGCCATTCACTGGATGATTTTCCATATTCAATCTCATAAATATTTTATGAGAAAGATACTTTTAACAGAGATATAAGACTTGATACCATTCATAATGCAGTTTAAAGAGAACCAAGGAGGGAAAAAAATAAATGTTTATATTTGGCGTTGTATGTACTACATTGGCTAGGAATACACCTTCTGTTTCAGGTAAATTTGTGTAAAATTTTAGTTTTTATTCTCTCAAACGAGCTGAAAATAAAAGGTAATATATAAAGACAATAAATCTTATAATCTTAATTTTCTTGGATCTGTTTGCCTATACAGTTCCTCTGTAATAATTCCTGGTTTACTGTTTTCTGATGACTTTCCTTTTTATCTACTATAAATTAACTCCCATATCACTATGTTTATATTGTATCTGGTTAGTTCTTTACATCAAAAATGTTTTAAGTAAATTAATAAATGCATGTAATATTTTAATTAAAATGTTCTTGAACTCAATTATTTTCATTTCACTAATCTCCAAGCCAAAAATTCTCTCTTTCAAGAAAGTAAACAATCCTACTCTGTTCTTAAAAGACAGTAGTCTTGTGTAACTTAGAAGTCTTATATTCTGTCATTAATTTTATACATTATACTACAGGACATTAATTGGTATATTATGAAGTATTATCATAAATAATTAAAACTAATAAGAATAAGTGAGTAATCATTAGAGAAATGCAAATCAAAACTACAGTGAGATATCACCTCATACCAGTCAGAATGGCCATCATCAAAAAATCTACAAACAGTAAATGCTGGAGAGGGTGTGGAGAAAAGGGAACCCTCTTGTACTGTTGGTGGGAATGTAAATTGATACAGCCACTATGGAGAACAGTATGGAGGTTCCTTAAAAAAATAAAAATAGAACTACCATATGACCCAGCAATCCCACTACTGAGCATATCCCCTGAAAAAAACATAATTCAAAAAGGGTCATGTACCACAATGTTCATTGCAGCTCTATTTATAATAGCCAGGACATGGAAGCAACCTAGGTGTCCATTGACAGATGAATGGATAAAGAAGATGTGGCACATAAATACAATGGAATATTACTCAGCCATAAAAGGAAATGAAATTGAGTTATTTGTAGTGAGGTGGATGGACCTAGAGTCTGTCATACAGAGTGAAGTTAGTCAGAAAGAGAAAAACAAATACTGTATGCTGACACTTATTTATGGAATCTAAAAAAAAAAAAGTGGTTTTGAAGAACCTAGGGGCAGGGCAAGAATAAAGATGCAGACCTAGTAGAGAATGGACTTGAGGACACGGGGAAGGGAAAGGATAAGTTGGGACAAAGTGAGAGAGTGGCATGGACATATATACGCTACTAAATGTAAGATTGATAGCTAATGGTAAGAAGCCGCATGGCACAGGGAGATTAGCTCGGTGCTTTGTGACCACCTAGAGGGGTGGGGTAGGGAGGATGGCAGGGAGATGCAAGAGGGAGGAGATATGGGGATATATGTATATGTATAGCTGATTCACTTTGTTATAAAGCAGAAACTAACACATCATCGTAGAGCAATTATGTTCCAATAAAGATGTTAATAAAAATAAAACAATAGCATGGGGGGAAAAAAAAGAATAACTGAGCAAAATCTATTTTGTAATGGTGTTTCCTTCCTTCATTTGATTGCTTTTATCTTATTCTGAGAATTCAGTATTTTTCCATGGGCCTCCCAGGCATTAAAGAAAACTATTCAGATTCCGTTGAATACTTAATTGTCTGATTTCAGCTCCCATTTTCTTTCTATCTAAGTATGTAATTTGTCTGCTGTTCACTTTTCTGACTTCTTTAATGGGCCAGATATGGAAATTTCTGAAGTTCTCCCACTGTTTATGGGAGTTTGGGGGCAATATATAAATGACAGCACATGTACTAAAAATGTGCTTTTAACAGAGTCTGGCAGATAGTGAGTTCTCAGCAAACATTTCTATTATACATATCATTATTTCATTGAAAATAGTGATTCAGAAAGGAAAACAGCTCCTTCAAGGATGAAGCTGGAAGTTGACAGAGATGAGTCAAATTCAGCTCAGATTCTTCCAAGTTCAGTTACTTTAAACTAATTCACATATAGTCACATTCAAGAGTGAATATAAATGGGCTCCAAACTTATATCAGCCCGGACTTCTGTTTTTATCTATTATATATGGTTTATCCACAAATTATGCAAATGGTAGTCGAGAAATAATTTGATTAATTTTGTCAATGTCAATCTAGATCACTCAAATCCTATATGCATGATTCTTCCCTAAATAGTCCAACTGACACCATAGTTGTACTTGGTATAATTAATGTTAATATTTTGGGGAAAATTAAAAAAATTTTAACCTCTAGAATTATTACATGCAAAAACAGGTGATCATATTTCCAATAATCTGTTTAATTTTTTTGTTCAAATAGAGTAATGAAAATGGTTGTTATAGGTAGATATAGTGGTGTATTAAAACAATTCTTGTCTATTTTCCCATTTCATCCAAATAAAGAAAATTCCTTCCAGTGAACTCTACCAGATGCTCCATCTCAAAAATGCAATAGATTTGTTACATATGCAATAGTTACATAACCTAGAACCCCACTGTAGAAATCTCAATCACTTTTTAAGTAAAGTACACTTATATCAGGTATGGATTATCTAGCAAATGTACAGTTTTAATGTAAATATAATTTTAAAAAATTGAAAAATAGTGCCAAGCACATTTCAATTCAGTTATTTAGGTGTTATAAAACATGCATTGACACATTTCTATGGATGTGAAAACCTTATGAATGGAGGTTCAGATTGGTTTCTGGCACAGCAGTCACATAAGTTTTATTCTGATTTTTTCTGTGAAGTGCAACCGCACTTTCACTTCTCAGGAACCATCATTTTGTGACTCTTATCAAGTTTTCTTTGCTACTACTCCATACCACTTTTTATGAAACCTTGTTCCTCAGTCCCTTTAGGACACCAAAATACTATTTCAATTTTCTCCTATGTTCGGTGCTTTGTGACCACCTTGGAGAGGTGGGATAGGGAGGATGTGAGGGAGGGAGACGCAAGAGGGAAGAGATATGGGAACATACGTATATGTATAACTGATTCACTTTGTTATAAAGCAGAAACTAACACACCATTGTAAAGCAATTATACCCCAATAAAGATGTTAAAAAAATTTTTCTCCTATCTTAAACATCTATGACTGTTCCATAAATTAGAACATTATTTTTTAAACCGGTTTGATATTTAAAATTCTCCTATAGTTGGATAATTAGCAACTGACTTCCCTGGTGTACCTGTATACCTGTCTGCTTGCCTAGAATCCAAATGATGTAGTTACTTGGCTTAGCTTGGCAGCACTGAATGATAATTTAGTTTGTGGCTTGTCAAAATAATGTGTGGACATTAATTTGCAAGTGATCTAATTTTGTTGTTATTGTTTCTAGCACTTAAGATGCATTAGTTTCTGTGGAATCACTTTTAACCTAGTAAAAATTAATAATTTATGATCCCTTATCCTCCAATCTGATATTTAAAATAATAGTAAACGTTTGCTAAGTACTTATTTTGTGTCTGACTTCAACTTGTATTATCTAGTTGCTTTTTTTTTTTACAATGCCTCCATAAGTAATGCAATTCTTTCCAATTTATAGATTAAACATCTGAGAATTAAGGAAGTTAAACAGATCAATCAATATCACACAGCTAGAAATGTTTAGAACTTGGATTGCTATGCAGGCAGGCTAACTTCAAAATCCTCTCTCTTAACCATCTTATTATATGGCTGCAGGTAATCAAGTACGTTCCAAGATATGAGAATGATTAATGATGATATAATATGTTTAACAATAAAGCTTTCTGTTCCCTCTTTCGGTGCTTAGTTTTATTGTATAGTCAATATAATTATCATATTGAATGAACTACATGGGTCATGTAATAATAAAGTTTCCTTGAAAAAGCATTTATAAAAATAAAGTTTCATAAGAGAGGCTGGTATTGTATAAAATACTGGTATTTCACTGGAATCATGGCCTGTTCCTTTTAATATACAGTTATTCGTAGAAACATCAGTGGTAATTGTTTATGGAGAAATGTTGGAGAGATATTTTAGAAATGCTAAATGTCATTATAACCTTTTACTCCCATTAGACTTGAGCTTGTAGAAAGAGGAGGAAAACAAGGTTTACTTAGAGTTTATAAATGGACAAAAAAAATTGCTGTATAAAATATTAGGTAAGGAAAAGCTTATATTTTATGTTTATATAAATGACTGTCTAACTTGTACAAAGAATATTTGTTTGAAAGTAAACTGCCATCATCAAAGCTATTGTGAATCCTTTTCAGTGACTACCTGGGCATTGGGCAAAAGCCAAGGAGAATGCTCTCCTTTTCTTTTTTTTCTCCATCTCAGTATTCCATCATATCAATGAGATATTGTTAGAATCATAGAAATTCTATACAGGGTATAGTTTTCCCCTTCCTATGTTTTTAGCCAAGTGTTAAGTAAGCCATGAGGGACAGACAAATGATGATAAACTGTCAGTCATCATTTTTGATAACCTCCTTGGAGAATAAAGCTTTATGTGGTGGCCAAAAGGGCTGGCTAGCTCTACTGATTCTCATGCCTCACCTCGTGCTAGACATAGAGAGAGCTCCCCCCAAACAAAACCTTATATCAGCTGAGCTGAAACACATAGCCAGAATCACTTTCTCATTGCAACCCAAAGTAGAGGAAAGAAAAAAAAAATAGTAAATTTCCAAGAGGTGGGTCCTTTTTAATAGTTTAACTCCACCTAATTCAGTGTCATCAAAAAATCACACACTTCTACTTGGGAAAAAAATGGAACAAGGAAAAAGACAGTCCTTCCCTAAAAACTACAAAGCTTACACTCAATAAATAGAGTAGAAAAGAGTTGGTGCAATATTATCTCACATGTGGTTGAGTTTGCTATGGTAATAGAGATGTGATCAAATTTTGTTAGATTAGTTCTCTGGATAGGGACAAATGGGTAGATATCAGGTTGAACTTTTTAAGTATACACAGATTAATGAAAACTAAATTACCCTTCATCTCATTATTCAGAAAAGAGAAAGAATAAGTATTAGCATAAGAACAAATAATTCTAAACTTATTTATCATCTGAATTTTGACAAACTTACTAAGTTTGAAATATTTGTTTAAAACTTCACCCACATTTTAATACAACAGCTGTTAGGTTGAGAACATAGAAATGGGCTGTAATCATGTAATTTATTATTGTTATTATGGTACAAAATAAATATTTTTCTTTCTAATTAAGTTCTATCTTTTCTTTATTTCAAAAGATCTTCCAATCATCTGGTTATATTTTAATAAAGATATTTATGTAGGATTTAGGTGAATTGGCCAAAGTAGGTTATACATTTTGGTAAGAAATGTTCCAGCTGTGAATTTAGTTTAGTGTTGTGCTATAACTGGAAGCTTCATTTATTATAAAGGTAAAAAGCTAAAAAGGCAATCTGGAAAAGTACATTTTAAAAAAGTGAAAAGAAATCTGTGAAACAGGAGAATGCTTTGTAGACCACTGAAACGTTAGAGTAGCATGAGGAAATATTACATAAAACACTAATATTAAGATTTTCAGTCATTCAGTACAACTTGGCAGACATTTTTAAGCATTGCTAGTTGTCATTCACTGGAAATTGAAGGAAGGAAGTGCTGTGTAAGAAAGGCACATATCTCGAGGGAGAAAGAATAACTGAAAAGGCTAACAATAGAAACCTGAAGACTACGGGTTTCTGGTCTGAAGATTGAATTGATAGTGGCTCTACTATAGACCGTAACAAACAGGAGAACATACATGTTTGGAAGGGAAAAATAAAATGAGTTCACATTCAGAAATGGTAATTTTATGCTAGATCATCCAAGGCAGATTTGAAATTCAAGATAGAGATCAAATCATAAGCATTGGTTCTGGAGTCATCAATATGATAGAACAGTGAGAGAGAATGTGAATATCTGGGAATGAGAGGGGAAAGACAGAATCTATGAACAATAACTTTTAGGTGAAAACATTGAAATAAAATACTGAGAAAAAATAGTGAGAAAACCAAGGGAGAATTGTGTCATGAAAGTCAAAGAAATAGTTTTAGAGAGGAAATGTCAAAGGCTTCAAGTTGAGAGAGAAGTCAAGTAAAAGAATGGAGGAAAAGATCTATTGCAGTTATCAATTAGTTAATTATTGGCATTGAAAGTTTAGACTTGGAAGTATGGAAAGTCTCTGTGCTATAATTACTTTCCAACACAGGATGTTAATCACCACTGTGGTTTTCTGTGGAAGAAAGCCCAGTTTGTTTCTGTGTCCAAAATGGACAACAGAATGTACTGATTAAAAATAAAACGGAAAACACTTTCTAATCATTTTGTATGGATTAGCATTTAGAATAATGTGAAGTTTTTCTGATGATGGCACTTTAATCTTTGGAATAATGATTCAATTTATTCAATTTGTCCTCATTCTTCTTCTGTATCAAGTAGTCCTGATATCTGCTTTCCCTATTTTCCAAGTGTGTCGAGAGGATTTTAAAAATCGTATTGCAATTAGAGAATGGCATGTATAGGACAACTAAAATAATTTGCAATCTCAGTGGGTAAAACCAAGACTGATCATCTAAGAAGAGAGTAAAGGATCCACCAATTCTCTTTAAAAGGTAAAGATTGGCAATTGACATGAGCAAAACGTCTGAAAAGAGAAGAAATACACAGCATACCAAGTATTCATTGACAGAGCAGATAATAAACCTTCGGAATTTGTTACCCTAAGAGGTATTTTTGGCAGATAATATGAGTGGGAACTATGTCTATTTTATGCATTGTCCACTTATTCTTTGGAGTTTTGCATAACTGATACATGGTCATTGTTTAATTAGCATTTGTTGAATGAAAAGGATGGTACACTGATGTCCAAAGAGAGTATAGAAAAATCTGTTATGTAACAATCAGGATTAATCTCATTATGCTCTTTACCCCTAATTATAGCAGTTCTCATAAGACGTCTAGGACCTCCCAGGTCATACCCTGTATTCTCATCCCAATAAAATGCTTATTTTTAACCCAGCTCACATTTCTCATAAATTTAATGAACCATTCTACTATACCATCTTTAACCCACTTATTTTCAGCAAAATATCCTATATATATCATGCCTGAAGGTCTCCTTCACCTTACTACTTCAACTGAAACGTGACTCTCCTTTGAGATTATGACTTCCTATTCACCCCTCTCTGGGAATGGATATTTTCTTTCTCACACATCTTATTCTACTGAATCTCATTGTCATTCTAGATGCTAGAATCTTGAACATTCTCTCCCTCTTTCCTAAAATATCCGACGTTTGAGTCTGACATCCTGAGACTAAACCACTCATTACCTATTAGTGTAAAGACTAATCACCTAGGTCATCCCCCCCTCATATCTAGCTCACTTTCCCTTTCTCTAACACTATTTGTGCTATTTCTCCACTCTTCCTCAGCCACTTACTGTTACTGTCATCCTCTCGACCAGCAACTGTCCAATAAATTAGCCAAGAGCTATATGTAGGTATTTACATTTAAGTTAATTAAAATAAGCTAATTCCTTAGTTCTAGTGGCCACTTATCAAGGTTTAGTAGCCATATCTGCTAGTGGTTATTGTGGTTATTTGAACTGTCTCATCATCACATAAATATTTATTGGACAGCGCTTCCCTAAACCTTCTTATGCCCAGTAATCATATCACCTCCATATGCTCAAATTCAAATTTCCTAGTCTCTAGTTACTAACTTGTTTCTTATTTCTTCTAGTGACATGACTTTAATGACATATAACTCATTGACCAAATCAAATATTTCATTATAACATACATCATATCCTTATTTTCTTGATGACCCATGATACATCATTTTAATCACACCCTTGCAAGCACCATCAAATCAAGTGTATGGTCAGATGCAGCTGGCAAAACTTCAAAGACAAACTCAGATTGCTAGCAGGACTTGTGCAGCCAAACATGGTTGGCTGGCAAACAAATTCATGCTCAGTGGCTTCACATTATAATCATGACTATTAACTTCAAGTGGATCCTTTGAGCTGCCTGGTAAGCCTATTATATTTCCAAATCCTTTCAGTCTGCTGCTTCCTGAGATGACTATTTTATAACTTTTCTCTCTCTTGCCTTTCCTCTTCTCCTGTTAATATGAATGACACTTCATGCTTCTAGATAATGTCACCCCTCTACTTAGGCACTATTGCCTCTCATCTAATCAAAGATATTGCTCCAATACTTCTCCTCTCTTTCTTCAGATTAACAAATATTCTCATAGGTATATAAAACTTAAAAACATCTGCCATTCTAAAACAAATTAAAAACAAGCAACAAATAAAGACTTTCCTAACTTCATTCCTCTGGTCTATTTTAAAATTTTTCACTCTTTGAAAATGTTAACAATCCCTTCTTCTAGTTCTCCTTTTATTCTTTCTTGAATGCAATCAATTCTGGCTACTAGCCCACCATTCCTAGAAATTGCTCTTCTTATACCTGCTCACCACATCACTAAATATTTACAATGGTCCATTTGTAATTCTAATGGTCTTAGCCTATTAATAACTTTGACACAGCTCATCAGTGGAAGACCTGCATTATTTGAATTTTGGATCAAAATACTTTTCTGTTTCTCCTTCTATTTCAATAATTTCTCTTTCTCACTTTTCATTGATGGTTCCTCCTATCTCCTAGTCATTAAAACATTGTTCTAGCAGTCAATCCTAGAGCACCTCTCTTCTTATTTATATGTATATATGATGAGAAGCCATATATTTTAGAACCTACAGAGCATCTCCTCTTGTATTAGTAATAGGCACCTCAAACTCAGCATGCTAAATAGAACTGCTGTTCCTTCTCCCTCATCCTGTTTCTCATATAGTCTTCCCCATTTTAGCAAAAAATAGCACTAGTTAATTGGACAGCATTTTCCTAAACCATCTTATTTCCAGTAACAACATTACCTCCAGGTCCTCAAAATTCAAATGTCCAACTCTCCAGTTACTAATTTGTTTCTCTCTTTTTCCTTCTAGAAACATGACTTTTATGACATATAACTCATTGACCAAAGCAAATAAATATTTCATTGTAGGCCACATCATATCCTCACGTCCTCATGGAAAGCTGCTCTGACCAAATGGCTTCAGTGTCATCTTGAGTCCTGATTTCTTTATTTCTCTCACTGCTCACATCCAAGCTGTTAGTCAATCATGTTGGCTCTACTTTCAAAATATCCAAAATCAGAACAATTCTTGCTACATCTATTGCTACTATCATAAGTAAACCTTCAAAAATATCTCAACTGCATTATTGCAATAGCCTCTTCAGTAGTCTCCATTCTTATATTCTTCCCACCCTAGTTCCCCAATTGATAAACAGCACAGCAGTCAGAACAACCCTGCTGAACACAAGTTAGCTTATGTCACTCTGTTCCTCACCCTCAAGTGGATTCCTCTGTGTGCACTTGCAAGGACCTAAAGGACCCACAAGTTCTTGCTTCTGTTGATTCTTTAACTCCAATTTCTGCTACTCTTTCCCTTCATGGACTTTTCTTTAGAAGTGCTGACCTATTTGCTGTTTCATGAACATAAAAGGCATACCTCTGCTTCAGAGGGTTTGAATCTGCTGTACCTCTGTCTAGAAAACAATCCCCCAGATATTCACATGAATTCCTGCCTTAGCTGCCTCCTCTTTGCTCAAATGTCATCTTTTCAGGAGATGTTCCCTAACCACCTCATTTAAAAGCTCTTTTTCTGGGTGGGAGGGAGGCTCAAGAGGGAGGGGATATGGGGATATAGGTATACATATAGCTAATTCACTTTGTTGTACAGCAGAAACTAACACATTATTGCAAAGCAATTATACTACAACAAAGATATTAAAAAACCCTCTTTTTCTATTTCTTCCTCATTTCCACACCCCATGTTTTATTTTCTCCATTTTACATTTTATTACTTGATGCATTATGTGTTTCACTTAGTTATTTGTTTATGTATTTCTCCCCAACCTCAGGATATAAGCTCTATAAAAACGAAAGTTTAGTTGTTTGTTTATTCCTTTCTTTACTCCCCTTCACCTAGAATTAATTATACTGGTATATAATAGGTGCTCAATAAATATTTATTTAAAAAATAAACACATTTATAAATAACATAAGCATAAATATTTGGTAAGAGAAACAAGAAGCTACGTAACTTTCAAACTGAACATGAAAGCATCATGGGGAAAACCCATATCCCTCAGTTTTATTGCTTGATTTCTTTCCCTTCAAAAAAGAATGAGCTTCTGTATGCTCCACATTGCTAACCTGTGTTTGTAGAAAAAACAAAATTTTCCCCCAAAATGTGATTAATGAGGAGTGAATTTCCTTATAATATTATTGTATTATTTTCTTCATCTTCACCTCCTTCTAAGGTTACCTTTAGGTTTTATTTTAAAAGATAAGTTTCTTTGTTATTAACAAGCACAATGAGGTGCATATATTTGCTGAAAAGAAGTTTTTCATTCCTTACCTTTTAAACTTTTATCTTTATATGAATACATAAATCAGTGTAGCAGTCACTTAATCAAGGATTATTGGGCACTGTTTTAAAAGATGCTTTGGAAGATGAGGATGACATATAATGCATGTTATGTAATATGTAGTTTATTTAGTACATTGATAATTTAATATATCCAAACAGAAGGAATATCTAAATTGTTATATATTAGCATGTATATGTTATATGTTTAACATTTAAGTAAAATGGTGTCTACTTTAGAATATATAAGCTAAAATATTTATTTTGATTATATCCTTCTCCACTTTCATTTGTACAAATCCTAAATCCTTGCCCTCCACCCCTCCACCCAAAAAAACCAACTTGCTTCCTAATGGCTTTGTTTTTTATTTTTACTTTTCTGGTTAAAGTAAATTGCATGATTTAAATTATTTCAGAATTTCCCTATGACTCTCATGGCTTTCTTTTTTCTTAAAAATTTTAACTTTTTAAGTTTTCCCCTCAATCCTCACTAGTGCTAAGAAATAGGAATCAAATAGAAAAAAAGTCTTTATCTGTGTCTAAGTATATATATCTATACATATATGCATATATAATTGTGTACATAATTATAAGTTCCACACATCAACATTGCATATGAGCTTTGTGAACTCAGATAATTGTGCATGGCTTTTTCCAAGGAGGAATATCTATGTCTTATTATACTTTCTATTTGAGAGTTATTTTATCCTTTCAACAGTATTTATTTAGATTCTTCATGTTTCCAGTTTTCATTTTTTTCAATTAATCCTTAATAGATGTACAACTAATTTTATTCCTAAATTTTCTAAAAGTTTTGGAAAATATTTGAAGATGATAAACTTCTGTTATAATCTCTGTCTTCAAAGTAATGCAAAGAAGAAACCAGTACACTAATCAGGATACGGAAATTCTATTCAACAAAATTAACAAGGACATCTTTGTGTAGTAATACTTCTGTGACCCATTCTTTGCAAAAGAATCATTGTTGCTGTCCCTTCAGTTTCCAATATCCTTGCTTTCTAACTTAGTAATTGTTGTTAATTCTTTCTCTTTCTAGTCTTGCTAAAACTTTTTATTTGCTAAAAACTGGAAAAATAAATTGTTACAAACCCAACATCATAATAGTTATAATTATAGCCAATTATTTTTGGTGAAATAATGAATATTAAGATAGCTGAAATAGAGTGAAATGATTCAGTCATAAGTTGCTATGTCATATCTTTATGGAAATGCATAGTGACTTCTCTTCCAATGGAACATGTCATTGTATGTGTAGTTATGTATGTATATATTATATGCATATGTGTATATATATGTGTTATATATTTTTTTAAATTTCATTTAGTATATCCTTCCAAGTTTACTATGGCAAGCCCTTCTTTCTGTTTACTTGTGATAATTAATAATGATATTTATTGATGTATCAAAAATGGAACATCTCTAAAATTTCTTTTGTATAGTATAGTTATTCTGAAACTGGGCCCTAAACCATCAGCAACAACAACGTATAAGATCATTTTAGAAACAAATGCTAACTCCACTTACCTTAGATGTACTGAGTCAGAGACTAGAAGTAGAATCCAACAATCTATGAAAATCTATATTTTACAAACTCTTCCAGGTAGGTGATGCTGAGGCATGCTAAAGTTTGAGAATGAATACTGTATAAAACAAAGAAAAATCATTCCATCTAGCTGGTTATAACTGCTTTCTGGGGGTGATTCTCTATGTAACATATTTTTTTCACAAATATCACCACTCCAAAAGATTCCCTTGGTCTTCTTCTTAATTTCCACCCTCCATCTGGGAGATCTCATCCACTCCCTTAGATTCAATATTCATCAATGTCTGCTGCCCTGAGAGACTTCTCCCTACCTCTTTTTTCTCCCTTCCCTCATCCCTGTAAATGGTACCAACATTTTCTACTTGATCAAGCCAAAAATCAGGTAATGATTCTTGATTACTTTCTCCCATTTCTCTATTCCCTGTATCTGCTAAGGAAACAATTGTTGATGATTTTCTACCTTAATGATTTTTAACCTTAATATATTTCCTTATTTGCCCAGGCCTAGAATACACAGTAGATATTACAAAATATCTAATCTCTGCCACTATTAAAATACAAAACCTACTAATTAGTGGTAAAATGGACATTAAGTAAAAGGCAAAATTTTAACTGTAAAATATAACTAAATTTAACAGAACCTGTATTCTCATGTATATCACATTTTCATCATCCCTAGAAATGTCCTTTTTGCCCTTTCCCAGTGTGTCAGCCACACTCCTAGAGGCTATTGCTGTTTTGATATTTGTTTTTTTACAATAAATTTATATTATTCCTTTTAGTTCTTCATGCAACTAGAATCATACAGTAAATACTTTGTTGTTTTTGAGATTCATACCTGCTTTTGAAAGTATCAATGATTTGCTCTTTCTGTCTCTAAGAAGTATTCCATTGTATGAACATACTATACCCTCCACATTTACATCACAACAATGAACAACCCCTAACTTTCACTTTGGTTTAATTTTTCCTCCTACATGTATCAGCCATGTTCTATAATTGTTTCATCTGAGTACTTTAACGCTCGGTAATACATTCTGAAAGCCAATATGACATAATGGGTGAGTGCATTCAAGTGGAATAAGAGAATCTTAATTTGAACCCTGGTTCTCTAATTTAGGTATCTTTATGATCTTAGACAAGTAATGGAAGTGGTCTGTGTCTCAGATTTCTTAACCTTAAAATGAATATGACCAGTACTTCTTTGAGTAATCAATTGCAAAGATTAAAAAATTAAAAGCGCATAAAAAATTGAATAGCATGACCCACATATATGAGCTCAAAATGTTAGCTATATTATTTCATTATATTTACTGTCCACTTGCCTGACTATAACACTATTATTTAAGCATTCTATGGGTAGGGACCATTGTTGTTATATAATCAGAATATGGCAGGCACCAATATGTGCTTACTCAAGGAGTGAATGGATTATATTCTTATAGAGTACACTATTGTAGAAATTATGGCAACTCAGCTCATGTTCCCCTACTGAGAAAATAATTTATGGTAACTTATTGTGACAGATATTGCAGTTGTCCCTCAATACCTAGTCTCCCATTCTTTGTTGTAGTTATAGAAATCCCTGAAGTTTTTGACATAGCACACATTACTCATCTGACATTGTTGCCTAAATTAGCTTTCAGCATCTAAGGCTTTATGACTAGGTGATTACCAAAGGTATTAAATATAATTGAGAATTACAACCTCTGTATGTCTTCGGTACAAGACAATTACTTGATCTGTACTTCTACTTTCCTGGTCTCATGGGCTAGAACATTGATGGAGTCCTTAGGAACTGCTTTAACCATACCTTAGGGGAGGACAGAGCAACAGAAAAGAAGGAAATAAGGCCTCTGGATGACCACTTAGAACAAGTTTTTCTGGACAATTTGTACTACTGTTTTCATATTTCTGGATCATTGCAGGGGGTGGGGGAGAGAGAGAGAAAGAAAGAAAGGAAGGAAGGAAGGAAGAAAAGAAAGGAAGAGAGAAAAAAGAAAGAAAGAAAGGGGAAGGAAGGAAGGGAGGAAGGAAGAAAGGAAGGAAGGAAGGGAAGAAAGAGAGAGAGAAAAGTCTATCTTGGTTGAGCCATTGGAGTATTTTTGATTCATTTTTAGAGTAGCTTAGCTTATACATTAAATAGTGTACTAGTTCAAGAAGAAAGGAATGTAAATGTCCAGAAGAATCACAAAGAACTCAATAAATACACTATAGATTCAGTTGTCAGGATTAACTTTGAGAGTGATGCTGCAGAATTGGGTTGCCAGAGCATTACTGCTTTTTTTTACATTGAGAAAATTACCTGTGGCATTGAAAAGTTGCTAGTACAACTGCTAGGTTCAGAACCATTAGAAGGTGTTATAATCAGGAAGCATTCAAGATCAGGAGACTCTTACTATCAAGAATTTGACAATGAAAAATCAGACATCTTCATGCTGGACTTGCTGGAAGAAACTGAATAATAGTTAGCAGAGAGTAACCTCTGCCTCACTCTACACTCTAAGTCCTACTGGAATGTCTGTGTTGGTGAACACTTAATTATCCATAACTGTTGCTGCAAAGGTGTCTGTGGAATTTTGTATTTATCTTTCCAGCCTCTACATTGCAGTAAGTCCTTTGACACTATTAGAAGTTTGGAAGGAATGTGAAGTACCAATAAACTAAACTCCCTGTATGGGATGTGAGTCTTGATTTTAAAACTTCTTAAGCTGTGTTACCTACCATGAAAAAGTCACTAAAATCTCTGAATCTAAAAGATAACTGTTTTGCTTAAATTAATAATAGTACCAACACACTGGGTGATTATTGCATATGAGTAAGTTAAATAAATGACAGAAAGGACATGATGGACCAGAGGAGGAATTGTCTATACTCTGTTAGAAAGTATCTACACTACACGAAATAGTATATGTTATTTGAAGGTAGATTTAGAGTGGGTAAAAATGTATATTGCAAAATCTTAACATCCAAAAAAAATTAAGTACCAAAAAACTACTTCCATTAACATGAGAGTACATACTCTGTGTGATTTCAATTCTTCTAAATTTATCAAGACTTGTTTCATGGTCTAGCTTATAGTTTATCTTATTGACCACTCCTGTTACACTAGTAAAGAATTGTATTCTACAATTGTTGCTTGTAGTGATCTGTAAATACTGAGTTGGTTGTTGGGCTTCTTCAAGTCTTCTATATCTTTACTTATTTTCTCTTTGTTCTGTGAAATAAGACTTTACTGTAATTTGTTTGCCTCTGGTCTTTAAGTTCTGTTAGTTTATATTTCATGTTTTTTTAAGTTTTGATATTAGGTTCATACATATATAGGCCTGTAATATCTTTTATGTTGTTGTTAACTTTACTATGATGATTATTGTGAAATGCTTTTCTTTAAACCCTCCAGGACCGGGGCACGAACCCGTGTTCCCCGCACCGGCAGGTGGACCCCCAACCCCTGCGCCACCAGGGAAGCCCATGAAACGCTTTTCTTTAATTCTGGTAATAACTGCACATTCTGAAGGCTATTTTGTCTGATGTTAATATAATTGTCCAGACAGTTTATGATTAGTATTTCTATGGCAATGTTTTTTTTTCAATATTTTTCCTTTTAGTCTATCTTATTTTAAATATATCTCCTCTTAACGGTACATAGTTTAATTTTGTTTTTTAACTTCTTTTTCCCTTTTAGTCCATCTATATTAAAATAATTTCTATATGATTGGAAATAAGTATACAATTTTGCTATATGTTTTCTATTTGTTACATCAATTTTGGTTTTCCTTTATCCATCTGTGATTGTTGATTCTATATGTCAATTTGACTGGGCCATGTGGTGTTCAGATAATTGGTCCAATCTTATTCTGGGTGTTTCTGTAAGGTATTTATTTATTTATTTATTTATTTATTTACATTTCAGTATAGTTGATTTACAATATTAGTTTCAGATGCACAACATAGTGATTCAATATTTTTATAGATAATACTCCTTTAAAGTTGTTATAAAATAATGGCTATATTTCTCTGTGCTATATAATAGACCCTTGTTTCTTATCTATTTAATATGTAGTAATTTATATCCCCTAATCCCACACCCCTATTTTGACCCTCCCTCCTTCCTTCTCCCCACTAATAACCACTAGTTTTGTTCTGTGAGGAATTTTTTAGATGAGATTAAAATTAAAATAGGTAAGCTGATTGTTCTCCCTAATGTGGTGGGTCTCATCCCATCAGCTGAAGCCCTGAATAGGATAAAAAGCTGAATAAGAGAGAGCTCCTCCTGTCTGACTGCTTTTGTGCCTTCAGACTGAGACATTGCATTTTTTTCTTGCCTTTGGACTCAAACTGAAACATGGGTGCTTCCTGGGTCTCAAAACTACCAGCCTTAAGACTGCAACTCCACCATTGGCTCTCCTGGATCTCTGGTTTGCCAATTCACTCTGCAGATCTTGGAACTTGTCAGCCGCCATAATCACATAGGCCAATTTCTTCCAATAAATTTTCTCTCTCTCTCATTTTCTCTCTCTGTCTCTCCCCGTATGTTTGTATATATGGATGGATGGATGGATAGATCCTATTGGTTCTGTTTGCCTGGTGAACCCTAATACCCCATCATTTATTCTATCTTCATTTGGAATATTTGAGAAATGTTTTAGAATTCAACTTTATCTCCTTTATAACTTTATTAGATATAATATCTATATATCTATTTACATATGTATGTATTCACTCATTTATTTTAGTGGTTGCAATAACATTGACAGTATAAATTTGGTACATTCTATGCATGTTACTAAAACTTTTAGATTCTTCTAATTTAATCTGGTCTTTCATTCTTTAAGGAGCTGAGCCTTTGTCATTCCAGGTGCCACACACATACACATATAGGGTCATTATACCCAATTGAATAAAGATCAACTTCATTTACAAGAAATTCATCATAATGATAATTCCCGAAATGTAAATAAGTCAGTTGACATTCTGAGTGTTCTACCTCTACTAGAGTCTTCATATCCACCTAGAAATATTTTTGATTCCATTACCAGTGCCCTAGTTTAAACTCCAATTCTGACCTAGACTTTTGTACTATAGTAACTTTCTAAATATGCTTAATATCACATTGAGCGTCATAATTTTAATAAAATAAAATGAATTGCAATGGACTCTTCACAATACTTAAAAAAAATTACTCCTAAAGCAAAGATTCATCAGAGATTTCTGACAGCAGGGTTTCATTTGAAATGACATTTCAAACTACATCATATGGACTTTGAAGCAGTTTATAATAATACCATAATTTATAACATTTAAGTTGCACACACACAAACACACACACACACACACACACACATTATATTTTACTGTGCCCTAACTGATTTTTATTAAATTATATCCATTTAATGGGAGAAGTCTCTGATGCCTTTTGTTTCTGTTTATTAGTAACTGAGCAAGAAACTGTAAGTAAACTATTTCATGCTTTTATATGTCAGTTTTCGCTGACATCAATCCAATCATGATCTTTAATATGCTTTGTTGTGTCATATTAAGTAAAAAGAAATGACAGGACCGTGTAATGGCGAACTTTCAGAATTAAGCAGAAGACTTTATCACACTGTTCTATTTTATCTCCTCTGGGTGCAGCTCCTTCACAACAGTGCTTTATTCCTCTGTGTCAGCCACATGACCCTGCAACTCTTTCTTTAGAATTTCCTCTTCTAAAATCAGCCAATACAATGTTGTCAGCACAATATTCCAAAGTTTCAGAGCTGATCATGTCATTCTCCTACTCTACCTAAAATAGCCTATGACACATTTTTTGCCTGCAGAATAAAACTGTAACTTCTGGTACTGACATTGAAGAATGTGTGTAGTCTAGCCACTGACTTCTTGGTGCAGTATATTTTCCATTAGGATAACCTCCTTTTTCCCTATGTTATATTCTAGGTGAACTCCCACCTTAAGCAAGTTTCCCTGGATCATTTCCTTTGTTTACTTTTTCCCTCTGACTGGAATATCATTCAGTTTTCTCTGTTTATTGAAAGCTCATCCTATGTCTTTTCTGATGAAGTATTAACCTGGTCTGGAATTTTGATTGTGAAACAAAAAAGTTGGTTTCAGCAAAAAAACAACGAAGAACTAAAAAATGAACGGTGGGAGATCAAACAATGAAAAGGAACAATTTTATTATTTCATGAAACTAAAAACTACAGAAGAAATTTTTTTTAGCAATATCTGCCTCTAGATACTCAGACAATATGAGCAGATCAAACTTCTTTGTCCTAATGTCTTCGTTCTACTCTTTTTTCTTTTTCCTAAACTGCTTTTACTCTCAGAGGAGCTCTGTGCATGTGATGGATCTTGGGGATTGTAGGCTAATGGTGTCATTAGTGAGAGGGTGCTTGCTTTTTTAAAAGACAGACTTGGGTCTCATTGGTTTGACCTCAGTAGTGTGCTCATCTTAAAACAATGAATGTGCCCAAGAAAATATACACTGTTGGTTGAGTTGGCTTTGGTATGGGTTTATTCTTAGGGCCAGAAAGTGGGACAGGGGAAAGGGAGAGTGAATCCTACTAAAACCACATGAACTGAAAGTGTATTAGTGATGATCCCTCAAAAGAGAATTAGAGTGCTATTCCTAAAAAGGAGAATAGACACTGGAATAGGCAAAAGGCAGGTTCTATTACAGATGACTTTTTGTATCACTCAGGAGAAATAACTTCTTTATATTCTTTAAGATTGTATTCACCTAGGTAATGCATCCCAACTACTGCCATCATAGTATGTAATACATATTTATGTTTTCTCCTTGGATGAAAATTCCTTTTGGACTTACGGCATTATTTTAATTTTTCATAACACTTTAATATTTTATTCAAGCACTATGTACATATTTAGTATTTGCATAGCCTTTTATTAATTTAAAGTTTCTCTGACACTTTTGTTTATTAACAATGAAGAGTCTTTCAATGATAATTATTGCACGATGTATTTATATTACCATTGTAAAGATGGAGTACAGTAGCATACTGACTTTCATATATTTTGTGCTATGAAGCCTAAGGAATCCTTGACTTTCTTTTTTTCCAGAAAATGACAGTTACTTCCAAACTTTAAGGAAAAGCAGCAATAATTGTATGTTGAATGGATGAGGGAGAGTTATTAACTTTACCATGAATGGTAGGAATTTCATGTAAGTTTTTATTTAATATTAGGGCTAGGCACTTGTGAAAATGAGAGGCTTTCAGAGAACATTAGGCTAAATGGTAGCTGGTATAATAAATAGTGGAAACAGAATGATGATAGCTGACTTGTTTGCAGGGAAGAGTGTAGGTTAGTGACAGAGAGGATCTGCCAAGGGTATTCTTGGTTTGCCTTGGTGTAATTATGAACAGTGCTCCAGTTACTCTCAAAATGTCTTGGTTTTCAATGGAAATTTATGGTCAGTCTATCTAAGCAGAAACCCAGAATCCACAATTCACAACAGCATCCTTTGTACCAGAAGACTCCAGTCCTTAAAAGGATGAGACGCTGTTTGATCTATATGAACTTATATGAGCCAATTCTCTAGTTCATGTGTAAGAACCTGGAGAATCTTTGGAAAAATGTAAATTTTTACTTACTATTTTTGAGCATTTTTGATGGGTCATTTAATTGCTGTTATATAATATTGGGATTTTATTTCCAAAAAAGGGTAGAATTACTTCTTTAAATTTTATATCATTCTCTCTCTCTCTCTCTCTCTCTCTTTATTTATTTATAAGGCCTTCTTCTCTATTTTTCAAGTGAAGTACTGCATGTATAAACTGCCCCTTTAAGTGAGAATACTGATATTGTGACCCTACCCTTCTTTTGCAAGTTTTAAGGGAAACAGATAAAAGACATTATTCTTTCTATATGATGTACTAGTCTAAAATTTTAATGTGAAAAGGATTGCTCTAGATATTTTAAATGTTTTATAAATTATCATTTAACTGACTCTTTTTAAGGGTACTGAGAACAAAGAAAAGGCCTCTAGGACATTGATATAGCTTTCTGCAAGTTCTTATCTATTCAGATGGCCATCTGAAGTAAAAGGGTCCTTATTCTATTTTTGTAGTATTCAGAACAAAGGCAGAGCATTTTTCATAATATTTACTTGAACACCTCATCATAGGAATGTGAAATATAAAATATCATATGGCCTTAACCAAAAGGTAAATCTCTAAGTGGAAATTGTTTTCAAAATCTTAATGAAGGGAAATGAATTATTAAAGTCTGAGAGTTAATCAAAGTATTTCATATTATATATATCTGATTCAGTGAGGGTTTTATTGATCATATTATTATATTTTGTAATTATGATTAAGTACAAAGTATAATAATCTATCAAAAGTCTGTTAGATCAAAGCATAATCAAATTATTCTAGACCCCAAGGTTTTCAGAGTTCTTAATGAGCAGAGATGGTAAAAAAAAAATTGGGCTAAGCTTGATGCAGCTGCAGCTGAACTGGGCTACTGATGTCTTACACATAGTTTATTAAAACCTGGATTACTCAAACTTTGATAGAAGAATTAATATTGGGCTATATTCAGCTGGAGTCATAGGTTCAGAGAATATTCCTAACTGTGGAAGAACAGTTTTTCTGGAAGGTAAAATACCTTCCTATTCTTAATTACTCTGGAAAGTCTTCAATAATGGGCCAAGAAAAGTGAAGCTTTAAACTGAAGATAAGAAAAATATTTTCCTAACTTTGAATTTGGAGACAGTTTGGCCTACCCTGAAAAGTAGGAGAGACTGAAGCATATCCAGGACTGTGGTAAGGATTTCATGACCCTGAAACTGAGGAGAGTATCTAGCATGAAAGACAATCCTAAGAGTAGTGGGTGCGCATGAGGTAGTTTTAAGTTTTTCCCCATATGATAGTTCCCTTTCATTATTCCTGCACTTTCCATACAGTCTCATTATTGGTTCCTGTGGTATCTCTGCTGTACTGGAGGAGTAGAGAAGTGCCTCTTTCAAACCAGGTTTGAAGACAGGGGCAGTTCTTTTCACCTATACAAATGCTGCTGTGAGCAATTTCCTCAGGGCAGGACTGTCCCAGCCAAGGAGAACAGACATCTACTCTGGGTCAAGATGGCAGGTGACAAGGCTAAAGCAATAGAAGGAGAGGAGCCTGTTTCTGACTTTATGGGGACAGCACCAGGGGGCTTATGTCAGAAGTGACTGAGGAGCTCTCTAAGGACTGTTATTCCTGAAAAAAAAGGGAATGAGACATTGTATTTGAAGTCAAAAATTTAAACCTCTTTCCAATTAAAAATAGTGCAAGTCTGTCATACAGAGTGAAGTAAGTCAGAAAGAGAAAAACAAATACTGTATGCTAACACATATATATGGACTCAAAAAAAAAAAGTTCTGAAGAACCTAGGGGCAGGACAGGTATAAAGACACAGATGTAGAGAATGGACTTGAGGACATGGGGAGGGGGAAGGGTAAGCTGGGACGAAGTGAGAGTGGTATGGACATATATACACTACCAAATGTAAAATAGCTAGTGGGAAGCAGCTGCGTAGTACAGGGAGGTTAGCTCAGTGCTTTGTGACCACCTAGAGGGGTGGGATAGGGAGGGTGGGAGGGAGACACAAGAGGGAGGGGATATGGGGATATATGTATGCATATAGCCGATTCACTTTGTTATACAGCAGAAACTAACAGAACAATGTAAAGCAATTCTACTCCAATAAAAATGTTTAAAAAAAAAGTATAGTAAAGAAAGTAAATAATTTAACAGTGAAGTGGTTGAATATTTATATTTTGGAGCTTTTGTCCTATCCTGCTGTGTCTGAAAATATGCTCTCTAATGTAATGTCCCATAACAAAAATGTTAAAATGTAGATGCAGAATAGAGATGAAGCCCTTTCATCTCATTCAGAAGATCAGTGCAAAGCCAGTCTATGTTGTTCTCCCATCAGAAGGATAAAAGGTGAGCTCTTCCTGCCTACATTCAAGCCCCCAGCTCTGAATAACTGAAAGAAACCCTCCATCACTACTGGGCTATTAGGAGTAATTCTCCGTAGGAAGCTTTAGAAGGACACCATTCAGCCCAGGTTTTGGAACAACTTTATGATTGTTAAAGAAACATAGGTATTAAAGGATTAAGCTAGTGTTGAAAAAAGCAAATTAAATGTCTGCCATGGAAAGTTTGAGATCATAAGCATTTTGTTTCTTCCATGTATAATATTTTCTTTTGTTTATCGTACTGCACATTTTATACGAAGGCCCTAAATGTCTGTCCTTGAACATAAAGTGCTAAAACTTTTTCCCTCATAATGTTTGGTATGGAATTTTCTAACATTCTATGCTGTGAATACCTGGAGGGGACTACTGGTTGATGAAACAAGACAATAAAGTAACAAGATACTCTGAAGCAATGTTATCTGTAGGTTAAAATTGTCGAGGCAAATTTTTACATTTGTGAGATATTTTTTTTAAATATGTTAAGCCCTTTAATGACCTGAGTAAAGTAAGGAATATGACATGTGGTGAGGGTGAATTTATTCTACATAATGACAACTGTTCTGTAGATAATTCTGTTTTAAACTGGTCCTGACTACCTCCCCAGTCTTGACTTTTATCATTCCCTTCTTGTAGTATATAACATGGCCCCAGTACACTTTTTTTAAGATACTTGAATGAATATGGTTTTTATTTTTTAAAAAAAAACAGACCTTTAAGCCTTTTCAGTTGTTTCCTTTGCCTTTCCTTCATCTGGCTACATTAAAAGCATACTTTAGGTCTCTGGACATTTCTTCCAGAAAACCTCTCCTCCTCTCTCCCATCTCTAGATAAACTATCCCTTCCCTGTGCCTTTTTTGTTCATGTACTACCCCTATCATTACAACCAGTATTATTTTTATTCATTCATTCTACAAATAATTAGGTACTGTTTGTGTCATGTCAGGTCTATTGAAAAATACAATTTCTATTCATTTGTTGGCAAAATATTGATATTAAGTATATAAAATAAATAAATAAGGCTATGTTGAAGGGACTAATTATAGTTACTAAATAAGGGAATAACTATGACTCTTCTGAAAGTAGTAATTACAGTTATTGGTTATTACTGTTGGAGGGAAAAAGTAATGAGAGCAATAGCAATTGGTATAATTTATTTTGTGTGGCCAGAGAAAATATCTCCAAAGAGCTAAAAACTGAATGGCGAGAAAGACCCAACCATGGGAGAATGTGAATGTGTTTTCCAGTGCAAGGAATAGCAAATGACGACATATAAAAGTCTTAAGTTAAAAGCAAGCTTGGTATAGAAATAGAAGGGACTAGAAAGAAAGTTAGTGTGTATTGGTGTAATTAGCAAAGAGGATGGTGATGGGAGATAAGGTCAGAGAGATGAGGAGGGTTCAGAAAATATAAAGCTTTATGCATCATGGTTAGGATTTCTATTTTATTGTAATTATAACAAAAAATTCATCTCTGTCCTAAAAGATGAAACAGAAATTATAATAGAGACAGCCAACTGTCTCTTAGTATCTTTTCCTTCCCTCTCAATCTCTCTCTCTCTGTCTTTCTCTCTTTCTTCTCTTTTGATAGCAGAACCTCCATGTTTTAGTTGGGTGCATGATTACTGAGATTTCCCAACCTCCCTTAGAGCTAGCTTTGGACATGGAAGCTTGGTTCAGTGGCTTATAGCAAAAGTGATGTGTGAAATTTCCAGATTATGATTTTGAAGCTCTTTGCTCTAAGCTTCTTTCCCCCTTCCCATGGGCTGGACTAGTAAGTGAAGACAAGCTTATTTAACCATGCAGATGAGAAAAACAGCATGGTATAGAGCAGAACAAGTGGAAGGAATCTGGATCTTTGAATGACTTTCAATTTCATAGTCTCTCTGCCTGTACTATGCCAATGATCTTTAACTTCTGTTTTATTTGACACTACGTATATTTGAGGGTTTTGTTTTCTTTTTCTTTCTTGCTTGTTTTTGTTACAGCAGCTCAAAGTAACTTATTTTTTGTTACTGTAAAAAGTAGCTTTATGAGCTATAATTTACATACCATATAATTCACTCATTTAAAGTGTAAAATTCAGTGCTTTTTTAGTATACACACAGATATGTGCAACATTTACCACAGTCAAATTTAGACCATTTTTACCACCTCAAACAGAAACGCTCTGCCCTTTATCTACTACCCTCCTATCCTATTATTCCCCTCCCACCACTAAACAACCCCTAATCCATTTTTTGTCTCCATAGGTTTCTTTGTTCTGAACATTTCATACAAGAGGAACCATATGATATGTGGTCTTTTGTGACCAACTTCTTTCACTTAGCATATTTTCAAGGTTCATCTGTGTATCAATATGCATCAGTATTTTATTTCTCTTTGTGGCTGAATAATAGGCCATTGTATGGAGATACCACAGTTTGTTTATCTGTTCATCAATTAATGGAATTTGGATTGTTTCTACCTGTTGCCTATTATGAATAATGCTAATATAAACATTCATGTACATGTTTTGTGTTGATATATGTTATCATTTCTCTTTGGTATAAACCCAGGAATGGAATTGCTGGATCATATGGTACACCTATGTTTAATTGTTTGAGAAACTGCCAGAATGTTTTCCAAAATGGTGTAACCATTTTACATTCTCTCCAACAGTACATGAAGGTTCCAATTTCTCCACACCCTAACCAAAAGGTGTGGTTACTGTCTGATTTTTTGATTATTGTCATCCTAATGGGTAGGAAGTGGTAATTCATGAGGTTATGATTTACATTTCTCTGATGACTAATGAGGTTTAGCATCTTTTAATGTGCTTATTAGCCATTTATATATCTTCCTTGGAGAAATTTTTATTTAGATCCATTGCCCATTTTTAAATCAGGTTATTTGTCTTTTCACTATTGAGCTGTATTTTTTCTTGTATTTTCTTGATTCAAGTCCCTTATCAGGTATATGATTTACAAATATTTTCTTCTATTCTTTGGATCAACTTTCACCTTCTTAATGACGTCCTTTAAATCACACACATTTTTTTAACTTGAAGAAGTACAATTTATCTATTATTCTGTTGTTGTAAATTTATGCTTCTGATGTCATATCTAAGAAACCTTTGGCAAATCCAAGATCATGAAGATTTATTCCTACGTTTTCTGCAAAGATTTTCATAGTGCTATTTCATAGTTAGCCTGGTTAGAGGCATATTGAAAGAACCAGCTTTTAGTTTTGTTGATTTTCTCTATTGATTTCCTATTTTCAATTTCATTGATTTCTGTTCTAATTCTTATTTTCTTCTACTTATTTTGGGTTTAATTTTCTCTTTTTTTCTAATTTCCTAAAGTTTTTTATGTATTAATCATTTTAATAAACATTTCTTACTTCTAAAGACTATTCCTTTTAACTGTACTAGGAAATACAAAAAGAAGAAAAGCAGAAAGAAAAAAAGAATATTTATTATCTACTTCTAGCTTCCATACTACCAAATTTTTACAAAAATTTAGTTTCACCTAAGTGCAGAGTTAGTCTTCCCATGTGTATTGATAAAGAAATGGGGGATCAGAGATAACGTGTATTGCTTAATATAGTTCAAGGACATAAGCCCAAGATAGTGTTGATTCTACTCCATTATACTGACTTTCACTAGTAACAAGGGAAAATGCCCTTTTGATATACATTTAGAGAGAATAAATGACACATTAAAGAAAACTTTAAACTTAGATGTCCTTGACTTTTCAAAATATTTAGCTTAAGAATATTTGATTTTCCCAACTACAGGTAAAAAAATGAAAAACACACCTAAACAAGGTTATAATACATATTTTTAAATTTTTCTCATTTGCCTTCTTTTCTAGAACAACAACTCAGTGTCAGCTCTGCCAATCACACTTTTATTTATTTTTTTGAATTTTTGATTTTATTTATTTTTTATACAGCAGGTTCTTATTAGTTATCTATTTTATACATATTAGTGTATATATGTCAATCCCAATCTCCCAATTCATCCCACCATCACGAACCTCCCTGCCACTTTCCCCCCTTGGTGTCCATACATTTGTTCTCTACGTCTGTGCCCTGCAAACTGGTTCATCTCTACCATTTTTTAAGGTTCCATATATATGTGTTAATATATGATATTTGTTTTTCTCTTTCTGACTTACTTCACTCTGTATGATAGTCTCTAGGTCCATCCATGTCTCTACAAATGACCCAATTTCATTCCTTTTTATGGCTGAGTAATATTCCATGATATATATGTACCACCTCTTTATCCATTCATCTGTCTATGGGCATTTAGGTTGCTTCCGTGACCTGGCTCTTGTAAATAGTGCTGCTATGAACATTGGGGTTCATGTGTCTCTTTGAATTATGGTTTTCTCTCGGTATATGCCCAGTAGTGGGATTGCTGGGTCATATGTTAATTCTATTTTTAGTTTTTAAGGAAGCTCCATACTGTTCTCCATAGTGGCTGTATCAATTTACATTCCCACCAACAGTGCAAGATGAAAATTACTATACGATCCAAAGCAATGTACAGATTCAATGCAATCCCTATAAAATTACCAATGGCAGTTTTTATAGAACTAGAAAAAAAAGTCTTAAAATTTGTATGGAGACACAAAAGACCGCAAATAGCCAAAGCAATCTTGGGGGAAAAAAACGGAGCTGGAGGAATCAGACTCCCAGACTTCAGACTATACTACAAAGCTACAGTAATCAAGACCATATTGTACTGGCACAAAAACAGAAGTATAGATCAATGGAACAGAATAGAAAGAAGATCCAAGAATGGACATAAAAACAAAATAAGCAAATGGGACCTAATGAAACTTAAAAGCTTTTGCAAAGCAAAGGAAGCAACAAACAAGACAAAAAGACAACCCTCAGAATGGGAGAAAATATTTTCAAATGAATCAATGGACAAAAGATTAATCTCCAATCACACTTTAAACCAATTTCTTAATAAACATTTAAACATTCTAGTGATTCCCTACATCAGACTCACTTGTGATACCCAACCTTTAGCAAATAATAAACTCTTCCTTCCTTTATATTTAAATTATTTTCTAAAGTGCAAAATCTCCAAAAGGGACACTACAGCCTTCAAAAGGAGGCACTGACCAAATTGCTAAAGTTTAGTAGAAGATTTTTAGGTATTAGTGGAACAAGCTTAATTCAGAGATTTCTGAGTGAATGGGACCTGGAGCTACCTTAATCCTTTGTTTTTTTATCAACATCACTGGAGACTTTGTTTAACATATATAACATAATTGGGATAGATTATTTATCCTCTACTTGTGTTACTGAAGCAACTCCTAACCTCACTAGTAAAATCTCTATTATAGCATCAAGGAAATGATTAACCATTTGCTAGGAAAACACAAAACATATAGTGTTCAAAGTTCTTGGCTTAAAAAGTCATATTTACAATTTCCCTATAGCAGGCCTAGTACCTGATAAGATGAATACAAATATTCCATTTAAAAGACAGCTTTCCCAATTTTTAAAATGCTGTTACTCAAATAGCTTACCTCTTTGTTATTAAAAATATGGATGGAAGAAATAAAAACCCTTCTGTCTTACCATGGTGCTTTGCCCTAGGTGAATTTTCTTTCTTACCGCATCTGGAGGACAGTTCCTTGCTGATATCCTTTGCTGTTGCCGTCACATTTGAGACATCAGCAGAGTAGAATGTTTCTTTTTACACATTTTAGGAGTCACTTATGCTTCATTTTCCTTGCTATCAGTCTCAAGTTTTTCACACTGAAATATACGTCTTACCTTGCTCTGTTTTCCCCTGCACAATCTTGTAAGATCTCACTTCCTGGCTGGCTATAATGTCTTCTGTTTTTGCCAAAGGAACCTCAGTTTCCCAGAATAGAAATCACTAATGACCTAAATGCTCATTCCAGTCACTACCAGGGATTGCCACCACTGCTGAAAATGTGTCTCTGTTGTCACTGACTCCAGAACACATTGCTGGAACTTTAGTCAAGGGAACACCTATATTTGTTAACTATTGTATATTTGTATCCCAGGCAGGAGCAGCAGCTACTTTTGGAGGAATGTCAGCCTTCTTGCTAAGGAGATCTGAAACCACCAGGACTGTTTCTGCTAATCTAAAGTGAGAGTTCAACTTAGTCATGAAGAATATCAGTAAGTACCTTGTTATTCATTTTAAATACATAGAATGTAAGAGCAGTAATTGACTGGAGAGGGAGTTTAATGTTCTGTTTTTATAGAGAAGGAAACTGAGGTAAGTTTCTCCTTATTCATCCTATTAATAAGCTCTTTCCATCACATATATTGTCTTCTCTCTATAAAGCAGGCCTTTAAGAATTTTACCATGTATTTTTAAGAAGGAATGGGGTATTTGAATATGTTTAATGATGAAAATTAAAATGAGTCTCATTGAGATCCCTCAAAATTACTGAAAAATTAGCCTATGACTACTTCATGGTAGAAAGAAACAGGATGGGCATGGAGAGGAGAAAAAGAATTTGACAGCTTTGATGGCCTATAATTGTTCCCAAGGAACCTAGATTCTAAAGGGAAACATGCACACACACACACACACACACACACACACACATGTATACACATGCACACATATCTTTTAAATAGTAAAAAAATAATAATCATAAGCAATTATATGGTTCTTTGCCATGTGTATAAGATTTAAACGTTCTGGATTAATACTTTCCTATATTATTTTAAAGTATCTAGTGTCTAGGTAGAAAGACTCCAAAGTTTTCTTAATAGTCAGCCTAAGCCTAAAATGATTAGAAAGTCGCTATATTTGACTTACTTTTTCTCTCTCAATGTATATTAGAATAAAAAGACGTGTTTTTAATTGAAAAATGTCAATCGAATAGTATTCAATACGTTATTGCTTATGATTGCATTTTCTTGGACCTGAATAAAGACATAAATCGTCAATAAATATGACTACAAGAAATATTAACATAATAAATATACTAAACATACTAAAATATAATTTATACAAATGCATGAATGAGTAGAAAAGAGCTAGACAATAATAAAAATATATATGTACAGATACATTGGGTATATAAACGAGATTCTGTCAGGAGTTGACAAATTCTTTAATAAAATAAAATGGAAAAATATAATAGAAAGACTTTGGGGTGGGTGAGGTGGGGTGGAACTGTTAGATGTGAGTGTAGGACATTTTAGATTTGGTGAACCAATGTATCTCTGAACTGGAAATGTACTTTGAGATCAGAATGATGAAACTGATTCAGCAGAGCACAAACCTGGGCATCAGCTTTCCAAGTGAAATGTGAACACAAAAACTTGCCTTGTTTGATAAAAAAAAAAAACAAGACTAGTGTGGATACAGCATTGATAGCCACAGGAAAGTGGTTTGAGATGAGATTGGGGGGTTTATCACAGACCACAATATGATTAAATGTTGGGCCAAGTACAATGGAAAACACAGAAGATGTTTGATCAGAGGACTATTACTATGTGATACATGCTTTATAAAGATGACTCTGGTGGCAATATGGATGGCACATTTTTACTTTTCTTCCATATGGTTGATATAATCTGGCAAATGCATTCCCATGAGTGAATTAAGCTTTCCTTTTTTCTCAATCTTTCTCTCAGCGTGTGTGTGTGTGTGTGTGTGTGTGTGTGTGTGTTTTGTTTTCTGAGTAATCTTTGGAAACTCCAGTAGAATAGTTAGAAAGATCTTGTAGAACCACAAGAGGTTATGGGCCATGGACTTAAATTCCTTTCAGTGGCAAAGGATAGGTGATTGAATAATGGAATACTATAGAAAATTCAATTCAATTTGAATTACCACAAAGATGGCAGTGAAATTCAGTAAGGAAAAATGGTATTTTCAATAAATGATACAGGAGTCATTTGACTTTCCTTTGGAAAAACATAAACATTAACCCTTTTCCTCAAACTGTACATCAAATATATTTAGAGAAGAATCGTATATCTAAGTGTGAAATGTAAAACAATAAAGCATTTGGATTAAATTATAGGAAAATATCTACATGATCTTGATGTAGGCAAAGATTTTTAAAACAGGATTCCAAAAGCACAAGCACAAAATAAACTTCTCTGAACTTCAGCAAAATTTATTACATCCATCTATAGATAAATAAATGGATAGATAGATGATAAATTCAACAAAGGACTCAAATCCAGAATATATAAATATTTCCTAGAAATCAGAGAAAGATGAAAGACCTAGTTTTTTAATGAACCAAAAAATCAATAGATGCTTTGAAAGAGACAATATTCAAATAGCCAATAAACATCATAAAATGTGTTAATGTTATTACTCCACAGTGAAATGCAAATTAATACCACAATGGGCATCCCTTACCTACTCACCCAATAGCTAAACATGGAAAGACTGATGATACCAAACGTCTGTGAACATGTGAAGCCATTGAACTCTCATATATATTGTTATTTGAGTATTAAGTGTATCAACAGTTTGGCATTATTTACTATATTTGATTAAATACTTGCTCTATGACTAACAATTTTACTCAAGTTTATGATCAAGTGAAAACAGTGCATATGTTCAGCAAAAGACATAAGTACAAGTATATTTATTACAGCTTTACACTTAAGAGGCAAAAATGGAATTAGCTGAAAATTCTGTCAATAGATTAGTGGATAAATAAAATATGGTATATTATAAAATGAAATTATACATAGAAATAGAATAAGATTAGTCTATGGATAGACACTACAGCATTGATGAATCTCAGAGACATCATTTGGAGCAAAAGAAGCCAGAAAATATTTGGTATGATTTCATGTATTTGAAGTTTAAAAATAGACAATACTAATTGATGGTATTATAATTTAGAATAGTGGTTGCTTTGGAGTAATATTGATTGGCAGAGTGTAAAGGGAAACTTCTTGAGGGCTGCAATGTTCTTAATGATGATTTAGCTGTAGATTACATTACTGCATGTATGTGTAAAAATTTATTGAGATCATATACTAATGATTAGTGCACTTTTCTGTAGGTATCTAATACATCACAAAAAGTAAACAAATTCATTTGAGTTTTCACTTTTTCAAATTGCAGATTAATAGATGTTTTGAGTCCTAACTGGATTGCAAAGCCATGTAACAGAATGAGCTAATGGCTGAAAAAACAAAATGGAGCAATACCAGCTCTGTGTGAAATCAAATGTATTCCAATTTACTATCACTTGAAAAAAGAAAAAAAAATAAAGCAACAACAAAACAACCACAGGAGAAAAGAAAAACTGTGAATTTTATGAGGAAGGATCATTGTGAAAGCACAACTAATTAACCTGTTTTTGCCCTAGACAGCACAAACACAATGTATGGCTGGAAGAATAGCCAAGATAAGAGAGAGAGACAGATGGCAGAAAAGCTTGATGATAAACAGAATCCAGAAAAGATAAAGAATAATACAGAAATATTATTAGAGTAAATATTATTAGAAAGATTATCCAACATAACTGGTTAATACAGGCAGAACATATTAAATTATTTACTTAACACTTAAAATTTTCCCTTTATTTTCTACATACTAGATTAGTAATCTTCCAATCTTTAAAAGCAGATACTACCATTAAAGCCATACTTCACACTACTTTTTTCCCCTGTATTTATGCTAGTTCACACTTATTTCCTTCAGAAATCTTAGATATATACCATATGGTCCTGGTGATTTATTGGACTTGAATTCCTCTGCTTGCTCTGTAACTTTCTCATTTTGGATGTCAATCTTTGTCGAGGGCACCATCTGATGCTGTATGAAAACTGCCTTAGGAATAGAAATTTTCCCAAAGTTCTCTCAGTATTCTAATATGAAAGCCATTTTCTTTCTTCTCCTTCCTATTAACAACTTTTAAAATTCTCCTGAAGGACTTAAAGCTCTCATTATAGTTCCTTTTTACTTAATGTACATACTTTCCAACTTTTCTTAGGCTTTTTCATATTTCTTATTGCAAATTACTAGATCTGGCTAACCTTCTGCTGAACTTCTACCATTGTTTGATTTAAATAAAATCTGTACAATGTTACATCTAATCCTTAGGAAATTTGAAATATAATACAAATAATAAATCACTTAAGTAATAATAATTAGAATAACAGTTCATATTCTCTAAGTTGATTGATTTTTATCTAAGGAAAATTTTCTAAGGTCCTAAATAGTTTCAAGTTATGGTTTCAAAACTAGGAAAAAGCACTAGTTGCAGTATACAAGCCAATCGAACAAAAATAGAACCCATGTTACCTAAGTGAAATTATCTACATATTTCTTTTGAATAAGTATTTTAACATACTGTGTCCTGAAGTTTACATATAACTATTTAAAAAGAAGGTTCTTCATTTTTTTATAAAGAAGAAAATGTCTTCTATTTATTCATCATTCATGTACATAAACAAATATATTTTCATTGATACATTCACAATTATTAAGCATCAGCAAAGATTAGCTATATTACCTCTTCTCAAGTGACTTACATATACTCCTAATACTTTTTAAATTTAAAAACATTATGTGCATATTTATTTTGTGTTCTGTTTGTCTATGTAAGAGTGTGGGATGTGGACACTGAAAATTTTAATCACGATATGACTCCCATTCCATCCTAATGGCCTACTAAATTCCTTCTGTTAGCTTATTTTTCCTTCTGTTTATTTTTTTAAATATATGGCCATATGTATCTCAGTTCAGGCCTGTCTGTAATATGGTTATTACACTGTGTTAGATAACCATTTTTAGGAACATATGAAAAAAATTCAGGAGTGATTCTTACTTGGCTTGAAGTCAAAGAAAATAAGCCTTAAAATTATCCTAAATTCCTCAATGACTCACTTTCTTCCCCTTTTTTAATTGCCACCTTTAAAAAGAAGCATTACTAGCTTTGGGGCTAGAGATTTGTCTACATTGCCACCCCATCTTCCAAAGGGGAAATGCCTTTGGAATACGTGTGGACACCAAATGAGCTGTGCAAAGAGGATGGACAAATGTCTTTCCTTTAGAAGCCTGAGCATCTTAATCTTTGCAGAAATGAGCTTAGTTAAGAGACCCACCTTCTGATGGCCACTCTTAGCCAGTCACAGAAAAACAAAAACCGCATGATTCCACTTATTTAAGATATCATAAAAGCAGAGAGTAGAATGATGATTCTTTACAGTGGCACCAAAGAGATTTCTTTTTCTTTATATGAGGAGAAATTGAAAGGCACTGAAAGTTCTAAGTTAGGAAGCTGGTATTATAAAATTAACTTTTAAAAATATTTGGCTGCTACGAGGGTGATGCATTAGAAGAGGACCAAAGTGGATTCAAAAAAGAATTTTTTTAATGTAGGTGAATTTCTAAACACTGATATAGGTAGTAGTGAAGATGGAGATTTAAGGAAATGAATACTGAGAGATAATAGAAAGCAAAATCATTAGTACTTTGTGATAGACTGGCTATGTTAGTTGAAAGAATGAGATGGCAGTGATGACTCTTTAGTTTCTGGTTACCTTAACTGTATGAATGAAAGAGCTAAGATAGCTAAAATAGGAGGAAGGATATATCTGAGTATGTAGTATGAGAGAGAGCAGGGGTTCAGTGTTGGATGATCTGAGTGTCTTACTGACATTTAAACAGATATAACAGGCCATGGGGCAGGTTACTTACATGTCCCCAGCAAACGGAGGCCTACCTTGCTTCCCTATTATGTTATAGTCTGTCCTATTTAGTGTGCCTTAATTCCTAATTTACTTTCTTAGTACATATTACTTTTACTCTTAACTTACTTGTCTATATATTTTTTTGTCATTCCCTTTCTTCTCAACTAGAATGAATTTGTGAAAAGAATTAAACTACTTCCTAAAATCCAACTGCTTTCTTTTCTCCTTCATCCCTTCAAATATTTGTTGAGCAGTTAACTGTGTTCCATGAATGATACCAGGTGCTTGGAATATAGCAGGTGTACTAGATGGAGTTCTGACAACTGAGTTTGAGGGACCAGTGCCATGACTAGAAGCCAGGTATTTTTACTATCACTCAGTACTCTCCCAAACACCATACCAACTCCTAATACTGATACAGATCTGCCTCCTAACAAAACCAAAAACTAGGAAAATAAATGATCTCAGCAAAAGTCATGGTGGAAATAATAAAAATAACCAGTGGAGGCAGAGAGAAAAGGTAGGAAATTGATGAAATGAGATTTGAGATTACTTCAAAGCTTACACAATTGATAGAGGGGAAATAGAAAATTTATTTTTCATCCTTTTTGGAGAAGAATGTAGCTCTTTGGAACTCTGAATTCTCATACAGTAGAAGCCGTTAAGTTACTCTCAGTGTCCAATCCTAAACTAAACTGGAGACAGCTGTAATCTATATCAATTTTTAATAAAAAATCCAATTGCTTTTAATATTTTGTGAACTCTAGGCATATTTAGCAATTGTTTTCTAGGAAGCAATGATCCAGAAGGAAGTGAAGGAAAGCAGGTTATTGCCTCATTACATTAAAGAAAATGAATCAAGAGTAACACATAATATATAGTTTTAAAAGCATGCTAATTCTGTTTTGTACTCTATTAATTTCTGTACTCTAAATTGTATCGTTAAGTTACAGCTTGGGTTAGAATACCTTTGTCTTTTGTTGTTGTTGTTGTTGGCTTTGTTTGGTTTTACATGGGTTTTGCCTCACATACCAACACACTTTCTGAAAGAGATGAGTTACTACAGTATATATTTTATTTTCAGTCTTTTTTTTTGAAATTCATGAGATGACTTGGAATCACAATAACACCTAGCATATTTGGAATGCTTGTTCACCCAAAGGAATGAAAGAGAAGCACAACATGTTATATTTTTTTTTTTGTACTCTTCATCTGTACCCCACCCCCAGATCCATAGCTTGAACTAATTGACGTCAGATTGTGACCTTGAAAATCTCCATCTATCAAGTTTCTCTTGTTCGTATTAATCTGATTTTTAATTATATTATTCAAATAAATTAGGATATATGGGGCATTTCTTTGATTTCTTATACTTATATCAAATAATAATGAATATGCATCTAATGGAAGAATTACACTGTGA
Source organism: Neophocaena asiaeorientalis asiaeorientalis (assembly GCF_003031525.2). NCBI lineage: Eukaryota > Metazoa > Chordata > Mammalia > Artiodactyla > Phocoenidae > Neophocaena > Neophocaena asiaeorientalis. The sequence goes on from NW_020173388.1 coordinate 677,710, forward strand.
AAGACCTTAGTGTCCAGATGAAGGGAAGGGGAAAGAGAATTTCTTCTCTATTTTTAGACAGTGGAATAGGCAGAGGCTGAACCTAACATGCACTAGAGATTCACATGGATGCAAACTGGTTTATTCATCAAACTGAAGTTTTGGATGAGAGCAGTAAATAAATCTATTCACCCCTCATCGTTAGAGGATACCTGCAGTGCACTGGGAAATGACTTCAATAATTGTATCCAGACATTCATGCTTCAACTAGCGCATTGAATATTAGTCCCTGTGGAACTTCTGCAATTATTAACTGTCATGTGAAAATTTCTATCGTTTTTCGTAGGAGGAATAGAAAAAAATATATATATATATGTATATAGCTGATTCCCTTAAACTGACAATTGACAGGCAGGTGAAAGTGAAAAGAGCAGGATTTGGGCTCAGATTATGGAATCATTTGGGGGGTGCATTAGAATCAGGAAGATGCATAGACTTTATAAATGTTGCTCAATCACCTCTTTTTAAAAATCACATTTATCATTTGGAAATAGGAATAATTGCAAACTGCAACGCATTTATCAGTGGTGTTTACTGTAGTATTTAGGCTAAAAGTGATGGTTTCTAAAATAAAACTCTCTTAAACTTGTATTATTCCCCCCTCCACCCTGCCGAGAGGTAAACAGCTCCATAAAGACATTGTCTTGTGGGGAAGCGTAATTGCATTAGGAGAACAAAATTACATTGTTTAATTTGGCAAGTTAGAACTTCAATAAAGTAAAACCAAATCTCATCTCTTGTCAAATAGGCAAAATAAAAACCATTTTCTGGTGACAGTTCCAGTTTCAACTGACATATAAGTATGATCTGAACCTAAGTTTTGTCAGGTATTTCCAGGAATCTAGTCTGCTTGTCAGGTATTTCCTTGTCACATATTTCCAGGAATCTAGTCTGCTTCCACAGTTGCTAAATACATGGAGTAAGATTGATGTCTATTTTTCTGTCAACTTTCCATCCCTCATAAAGAATGTGCTAAATAAACTTAAATTATTATTAAAATATTTCTTGATTGTCATTAAAATCATTATGAGAAAGAAATGTTTGATGAGAGTTAGCATATACGTGACACATATACAATACTGAAACAGTGACAGTTGACCATTTGGCCAAATGTTTGGTATGTATGCATGCATAATGGGGAGTCAGAATTGCTTACTTTTTGCACCAAATAAGTAAGTCACTTTCTTACTTTGATAAATAACTTGATTTCTTAGTTCTCAAAATCCTACTTGTAAAATGTAGGACAGCATAGTGTAATGGTCAAAAGCACAGAGTTTGGAAAGAGATTGATTTTGTCTAAATCAGAACCATCACTTACTAGTTGTGCAGCCATGGTGAAATTATTCAATCTCCCTCTGCTTTGCACTCCACATATGTAAAGTGAGAATAATAATAGGAATTTCATTACAGAAATGAACTTTGTCTTCTTTAGAATCAGATATATCAAGATCTATTGTTTGATACTCCCTGATCTGCCTGATCATATTCAAGCTTAAAAAATAAGAAATATTTCAGTACTGTTTCCTTTACAAATCTTGGAACTCTACATATAAAAATGAATTTATCATAGCCAAATTTGTCATGGGCAAGCAACCTTAGAAATAGGAGACAAATATTGTTTTCAAATATCTCTAGAATTAAAACTAGCTCTAAAGTACTGTCAATTACAAAGTTATTCCACACTCAAGTTGACAATAAATTTTACCTGCTTATGTTTTCATAATTACAAACATAATTAAATTAAATTTTTCAACTTCTGTTGTTTATCATGAATTAATAATTGCTGGCTAATCCATTACATATTTTTCACTTTTGCTAACGGTCTTACACAAAAGTATGGAAAGAAGGGAAATCTATTCTCTCAAAATTACAATTTTTGTGTTTTATTAAGCTTCTTTCTCTCTCTGTCTCTCTTTTGTCCCTATCTCTCTGTCTCTATCTCTTTCTGTTCCTTCCTTTCAGTTTGGGAAGTTTTTTTTTTTTTTTTATTTAACACCGAACTTGAAGCTATTTCTTCGTGATTTATAAAAAAATTCAGTCAAATTTTCTTGGGAGTTACAGCAGATAAATACCATAATATGATTTCTACCAAGATATTTGAAAACTTTTCTTTTCCATTTGATGGGAAACAACAATACAGAGAGAAAAATGTAACAGTTGCTTTCTCATGGCAGTATGACTCAGTGACCAAAATTGAAAGCACTGACCTCACAAGAAAGAGCCCATTACCTGTTTCTATCACTGAAGTTTACTTATTAGTGCCTGTTCAGAGGCAGGCAGGTGAACTTCTAGAAGAACACAGAATTTGTTTTGACCATCCAAGGAAGAATGCAATTAGATTGAATTATAAGAAGAAAACCACACTTTAAATATCAGGGTTCACATTATTATGTCTTCCTATTCTAGTCTTGTATTTAATGGGCTGAAAATGGCAACAGTGCTCCTTTGAATCGTTCATCAGAACACACTCTGCTGGGATCTTGACTGGTGCCAATTGTAGACAATAAAAATGACACAGGAAGGCAAGTTCTATCCCTATTATCATTTGGTCTCTAACTTTGGTTAAATTTTTAATTATCATTTTAGTAAAAAATTACCTCAACTTTTAAAGTCCTGATTGATAGATCTTTACTTATGAAACTGTACTTTGTATAAATTTTGAAGTGTTAAATTTGTATAAATTTTAAAGTGTTATAATAGTAGATATATTAGTATATTGTTATTTTAATTATGTAAAACATTGGCTTTAGTTTAGAGACATATCTTCCAAACTAATTAAAGCAATGTTCTTTTAATCCATTTGTAGCAACGACACAAATAATGTTATATTTAAATTCAACAAACTATTCCTCAGGACCACTGTAAGATATAAGGCAAAAAAGACTTCATATGTACCTCAGGCAATTCTCAAGCTAAAGTGAAAATTAATATTCCTTGAAGAGCCTATTTCCTGATGTTTTCTTACATAATTACTGCTGTATTAAATACCCCCTTTTTCTAGTATATATTATGAGCACAGGGGAAAAAAAGCAGATTAAATAAAAATGTAAACATAAGCCAATAATATTTTTCTTACCTGTCACTATAGAACTATTCAAGCTTCTCCACAAGTTTTGTTTAATTTCTAATTTTCTGTTTTAATCTTTCAATTTAGAAAAACAGTTGTAATTGCAAATAGTATATGATTATTTTTAAGAATCAGTGATAGGAGCATGTATTTGATATTTTTATGGCTATATATTATAGTTGAAATCACATCAAATAAGAATTAAAGTATTTTTAAAAGTTGAAATATATAAATGAAGTTTTCAATCTCATACTATCTTATACACACTATTAGATATTTACCTTTAATTCAGCTTGTTTTCCTAATTATATTAGGTTTGTGGTTAATTAAATGTTATACATTTAATTATACAAATTATGTACGTTATTTATATAATAAATTGGTCCTAAGACAAACATTATATGTTCAGGAAAAAGCAGACCCCCAACACTATTTTTTAAATATCTCCAAAACTCAGAACAGTTCATGCCATATTAAACTCTCAACATATATTGATTATAGAATTATAATCATTTTCAGATTAAGTGAAAATAAATATATTAAGTGAAAGTAACTATATCTTGTCATGACAGAATTAGTAAAAGCTGCTTCTTTTCCAATATCTTATGATTCAAAACTAACAGGAAAACACTAAAGGAGTGTCTAGGAGCTTAGACTCCACTTAATTTCATAGATTGGTTCCTTTACCTAGTGATTTTAGAAGTTTAATTCTTCCAACTTGGATTCCATCATAGTAACAACATCAGAATATTTGTAAACATTTTTGAAAAAAATTATGTAAAATATTTATAATGTATACCATGTATCAGGTATCCAATAGGTACTAGCTACTATTGTAATATAATTCTCAGATTATTCAGTTTTCCCATCCATGAAGATAATCTCTTTCTTTGCTTTAAAAATGTTTTTTCTTCTATAGCTCAGAAATTTTATTGTTTATTTTCTTAAAGACCAATATATTTCTTTTTATCTTTATTTCTCGTTGGTTTATATTTTGTTTGCCATTATGTGTTCAAGTGAATGTAGGTTTTTATTATGTGTTCAAGTTGAGTAATGTTAATATGAAGAAAACAGATTGATTTTCATATATTTAAATTATAGCCATCTTTCTAAACTTACTACGTAAGTCTGGTCTTTTTTTAGTTGTTCTAAGTTCCCACTATTTTTCATCTATTCTTGTTATCTTAGTTTCATGCTTCTTATTTCACTATTAAGACTTCTGAGGACAAGAGTAAGTGAATATATATAATGAAGCATCTTTATTCTCCTTAGTGTAATAATAATGACTTTACTGTTACATAGTAAATTAGATATTTGCTATTGATTTGAGATGTATTTATTTACATGCTATAGAAATATTTCTATTTCTAATTAGAAAGTCATTTTAAAAAATCAGGAATATATACATTTAAGACAAGAAATTTTAATACTTTTATGGTAGAAAAGAATTTTTGCTGTCTCTTATTCTGTCTTTAAATGTTTCACAACAGAATAGAAAAAACATGGTCAATATTATGGACCAACTTTATGATCAGTATTAATTAGTTCAAATTTGATTTAGATGTAGAAATTTTATTGGTTGTTAAATCAGTAGTGCAAAATCATTAACTTGACTGACATTTCATTATACTATGATCTATATCATTGATCATAAACTGTAGTGTCATTCTGAAATAAAGCCTATAGCTGTGACATTTTTTCTACATTTTAAGTAATAAGACATATCTTAGTCTGGGATGCTACAACAAAATATCAACACTATAGACTGGGTAGCTTAAACAGCAAACATTTATTTCTCACAATTCTGGAGATAGGGAAGTTAAAGGTCAAGGTGTCACCTGAATTTGGTGTCTGGTGAGAGCCTACTTCCTAGTTTGCTGCTGGCCAGCTTCATTCTGTGTCCTCACATTGTAGACAGAGGACTCTAGTCTTTTCCTCTTCTTGTAAGGGTACCGATTTCATTATGGGGGCTCCACCCACATGACATATCTAAACCAAATTACTTCCCAAAGATCCCACTTCCATATCCCATTTGGAGGATCAGGGCTTCAACATAGGAATTTGGAGGGGACACAAACATTCAGTGCATAGTAGACCTACAGACAGGTTTCTTTATAAAACCAGAAAACTCCTAATTGCTTATCTAAATGAATAGCCACAATCCCCAGATTATGTCAGAACTACCATATTGTGAAAAGAAAGAAAAATCCATATTATGGGCTTTATTACAGACCATTGGTTCTCAAGGGAGGGCATTTTGCTCCACCTGACACTTGGTCATATCTGTATAGTCAGTTTTGATTGTTACCACTGGATCTGGGAGTACGCTACTAACATGCAGTGAGTCATTGAGACCAGGAACACTGGTAAACATTTACAATGCACGAGACAGCCCCCTACAGCAAAGAATTATCCAATCCAAAATGTCAATAGTGCCACTCTGGAAAATCTCAATATAAAGAAAAATGAATTATGATTTGAAGTGGCATTTTATTTTGTCTATCTTATTTGGAGTTTATATAGAAATTTGAGATTGGTTCTGACCAAACGGCACATTTTTCTTTTCTTTCATTTTATGTTTTTGGAGTTATTAGGAGAAACCAAACAAGGATCATTTATATGATTTTTTCAACCTTGAGACTAGCTAAATTAAACTTTTTCAGCAACTGTATCTCTTTGTACCTAAAGGGCATGACAGGCTTCAGCCACAATTGGCTGCCTAGCCATGGGCTCTGTGTAACTTACTTCTGAAGGAGGTGTCACACACATGAGGTAGGGAGAGTTACTGATTTCACCTTCGTTTATTTTATTCTGTTACCATTTTCCAGAAAACTTCTTACAGAGTTTCACATAATACAGTGAGTCCTCTGTATTCATGTATTCTGCATCCACAGATTCAACCAATTGCAGGTTAAAAATATTTGAAACAGAATCCAGAAAGTTCCTAAAACAGAATTTGAATTTGCCTCACACAGGCAAATGTTTACATAGCATTTACTATATGTTAGGTTATATAAGTAATCTAGAGATGATTTAAAGTATATAACAGGATGTTCTTAGGTTATATGTAAATACCATGCCTTTTTATAGAGGGGCTTGAGCATTTGTGGACTTTGGTATCCATGGGGGGGTCCTGGAACCAATGCCCCGTAGATCCCAAGGGATGACTATACTTTACATCTGTATTTTGTTCAAGTAGAATTTCATGGTTAAAAAACACTGTACAGAAAACATTGAATCTTATTTAAAAGGAAGCTGAAGAAGCAGGTAAGGGTTGTGGACAATCCTCCAACTGCAATAAGTAGGTTCACAGAGAGAGCTGACTGTTTGAATTATATTTTATAGCAGGTTAAGTGCTCAAATAATGGAACCCCAGATTTTGCCTTGTGCCTCATCAGAGATGCTATGTCTGTTTGAATTGCACACTCTGATAGGGAATATCTAGACAAAACTGTGAGCTTGTAAGTGAGCCATATTTTAAAATGATGGCACAAAGTCAATCATGCAGATGCTTATAAATTTCTCGTATCAGATTTTTGGCTGTCAAAACTAAATCCAAGCATTACTTACAACTGGGGGTAACCCATTAACAAGAGATCACTATTTTTATTTTTTATTTATTTATTTATTTTTGCGGTACTCGGGCCTCTCACTGTTGTGGCCTCTCCCGTTGTGGAGCACAGGCTCCGGACGCGCAGGCTCAGCGGCCATGGCTCACGGGCCTAGCCGCTCCACGGCATGTGGGATCTTCCCGGACTGGGGCACGAACCCGTGTCCGCTGCCTCGGCAGGCAGACTCTCAACCACTGCGCCACCAGGGAAGCCTGAGATTACTATTTTTTTAACAACTAAATTATGTTAAATTCAAAAGTTGAGAGACATGCTATTAAGATTATTTTTACCCCTTTCAGAAAATAACACATTTAAAAGAAGAAAATTTTAGCAACTTACTAAATACAGCTGCCGTATATCTTGGGTATTCCTAAGAAGAAAATTTTTAAATATTTTATTCTATCATCAACTATTTTTCAGAACACATGGTGTATATATATATCTATAATGTATGAACAAGTATACTCTGAATAATTTTTAAATTATTTTCTCCATATGCTTATTCTTTTTCTTAACTTTTTATTTTATATTGGAGTATAGTCAATTAACAATGTTGTGATAGTTTCAGGTATACAGCAAAGTGATTCAGTTATACATATACATGTATCTATTCTTTTTCATAGTGTTTTCCCATTTAGGTTGTTACATAATACTGAGCAGAGTTCCCTGTGCTATACAGTACGTCATTGTTGGTTATCCATTTTAAATATAGCAGTGTGTACATGTCAATCCCAAGCTCCCTAACTATCCCTTTCCCCCTGGTAACCATAAGTTCATTCTCTAAGTCTGTGAGTCTGTTTCTATTTTGTAAATAAGTTCACTTGTATCATTTCTTTTTAGATTCTGCATATAAGCCATATCATACAATATTTGTCTTTCTCTGTCTGATTTACTTCACTCAGTATGACAGTCTCTAGGTCCGTCCATGTTGCTGCAATGGCATTATTTCATTCTTTTTAATGGCTGAGTAATATTCCATTGCATATATGTACCACATCTTTATCCATTCCTCTGTCGATGTACATTTAAGTTCCTTCCATGTCTTGGTTATTGTAAACAATGCTGTAATGAACATTGGGGTGCATGTATCCTTTCGGACCATGTTTTTCTCTGGACATATGCCCAGGAGAGGGATAGCAGGATCATATGGTAGCTCTATAAATAGGTTATTTAGGAACCTCCATACTTTTCTCCATAGTGGCTGTACCAGCTTATCCTTATTTTGTTAAAATTTTCTATCAAAAACCTATCTTTAGAAAATCCAGTTTCTGTAAACTTCAATGTATAAGAACCTAATATTTAATTATTTAAAGCAGTCAGCCTATATCCTTTTAAGTGGGGACAAAGGGACTAGATTGGTGTAAAAGGACAAAAGTATTTTCTCACCCTTTAATGTTAATGTGGTGAGTGTGTGTGTGTGCTTACGTATGTGTGTGTGTTTATGTATGTGTGTGTATAAGTGAGATAGATATGGAGAAAAGATCAGTTTAGAAACTTTGCCCTTCCATTTATCTTGAAACTCATTAGTGCTTTTCAATAAATTTTAATATATTTCTCCATTAAAAAGCTGTTCCTTTAAGTGTTAGTTTATCCTCAGGTATGTGTTGTTGTTGTTTCCATTTGTACATGATAACTTATTTGATTACAACCTTGCACAGACTATTGCTAGTCTATAGGTATACAGCTGTCTGTTACATAATGATTTGTATCCAACAATCTTGCTAATTTCACTTACTAATGCAAAATAACTAATTAGTGCTTTACTTGGGTTTTCCTATAGGGTTAGCTATAAAAACCTCCTTGATATTCAGTCATTTTGCCCCCTCTGCAATGGCATATTCATATGGTTTACCCTAACATTTACAAAATCATATTTTTTGACTTTCTGACACTAAGAAGTGTTTTTCTTAATTTTCCTTTTCTGCATTCTATCTCTTTTACCATCCATTTAGGATAAAATATTTGAACCTTTCTTCCAGCTTTAATAATTCTGTCTTCTGGTATATATAATATAGTGAAAAACATATCTGTTTAATTTTTACTTTCAATATCACATCTTCCATTTCTCAATTTTGTGCTTTTTAAATCTTCTTGGTGGTTTGCATTTTCTCTTCTTTTTTCCTTTCTTCAAGCTTTCTTTTTATATCATGAAACATAGGATTTCATTTTTATTATCTGTGAAAGATAAGGCCAATATTGAAGCATTCATTTGTCTGATTCTTCTTGCTTTCATTTGCAGTATATTGTTTCTATGTATTATTATTATTATCATTATTATTTACATTGCATACATGTTACCAAGACTTTTATCTAAGGATTAAAGCTGATTTTCCAGAGGCAAGTTGTGCTTTTATCTGCCTAATGCTTGAGAGCTTTTCCAGTGCAAGACCATGATTGTTTATTTCCACAGTGATTTTCAGAATACATAGGTGGCATGACTTCAACTCCTAACTTACATAGTAATAGGCTTCAAGTTATTAATTTTCAAGGGAGATACATTTCACACCTTTCATACCATTGTTAAGACACAAGTTTCATTTTTGGCAGAAGGTTTATATCTAGGAGAAGGTGTTGTCAATATGATAATGTTTTGCATTTTGGAAAAGTTTTCCTACTTGATAACTTGAATGTAAAATATGCTAATTTTTATCTCCTTGTTCCAAAACCTCATGAACTCTAAACAGATAAACACATAAGGTCATCAAGGTTTGTCAGATACTAAATGGAAAAGGTGATTTTTGAAGTTTTCTTACTACCCTAATTCCACTTTTCATTTGTTTTGTCTGAGGTTACTTTCTTCCCAACTTGACAATATTTTCAAAAGATTATTTTTTACTTTTTTTTCCATTTGCTTTAACTGTTTGATTGTGTAAGTCAATTAAGATCTGTCTTACATTATGTGCTATTAGAGGAAACTGTCTCTTTGCTCTCTCTTTCTGTTGGTCTCCAGTGAAGCTTACACAATCCCACACAATGGTAGTGTTCTTCAGATTTCTCAGTCTTAGTCTAATCTCTATCTGTTCTTACCTTAAGGTAGTTTATTGAACTGAATGTCTAATAATCACTTTAATATTTTCATAGCTACATTCTGCTTCTGTTGAAAGGATCATTAGCTACAGTGCCTGGCTCATAGTATAAGATGAACCGTGGAAGAGAAAGCTAAGAGTTCCATTTAGTATATGTTATTTTTGAAGTAATTATTAGATATCTAAGAGTAATTAAAATTAGGATTTTCATATATAAGTTTGGTGATAAAAGTAGAAATTGAAGAAATAAATTTGGAATCTATCAACCATGAATAGTATTTAAAGTCATGGGGTTAGATAAAACAGTGCAGATGGGGAGTGTGGATAGAGAAGAGAAGAAGCAGCAAGAGTGGAACCTGAAGCACTCCTATATTTAGAAGTTAGAGAAGATGCTTCAAGACCTCTATCTATAGAACTGAGAGCATTAGTGTTGATTTTGATTAAAGTAGTGTGAACCATTTCATGATGTAAAATCAATGGCCAAATACATGTAAGCTTTAGAGATTTTATGAAACTCAGGAAGACTGGTCCAATCTGCCCTGAGATAAGTCACATGACTAGAGAAATTAACCTTGCTATATATGTGTGCAAGTTATAAATAGAAATGCTCCTAATGATATCTCACAATGACACTAAATAGGCTGTGATTATTCTGTCAGAAATCATGATATTAATGTGGGTAACATAACTGTTGTTTCATGTCATCATGGAAACTTAATTAAGAATACTTACATACTGTCAGTTGATTAGAGCAAAAGACACCAAGGGACCAAGTTTCAAGCTTCATCCATAACTCAGTTGGTAGAAAGCCTGAAACCACTTAAGTAGACATCACTTAACCTTTCTGTGCCTCATTTGACCTATTGGTCTAATGAATATAAAATGATGTTAACCTCAGAGAGGTACTGAAGGAACTGGGTAATTTGCTATCTCATATAAAAGACTGATAGAAAAGAAGAACAAAAGAAAAAGTAGATTAAAACATCTAGGCAGTGATATTTAAGTAGAGAATTTTTGGTTTGGATATATTTTTAAAAATTCGAAGTTGAACTGGTACCTTAACAAAAGACCTTGTAATTTAAGAGTTTATAATGGTGGTCAAATAATGTGCGTAAAGGGAAAAAGAAAGCCCTGGCTGCTTTTAATATTGGCTGTTACTGTAAACAGCCTCATTAAAAGCAATTGTTTATTTATGTGACTTGTGAATAGTGGTTTTACTTTATGGAAGTTGATATTTCTAGCTTCCTCCATTTGCTCTTTCTTTAGTTTGACTTAACAGATCTCTGATATTTCAGCAACATTATTCCAAATAACTTGCATTTTGAACAAGTCACTGATTGTTCAATGTACTATATCTTTCACTCTGACTTAGTCATTACAAGGTAAATCTTCTTGCTGTGTTGCATATGAATTGTTAGTATTTATTCATCCAATGAAACTGAAAATTTAATATTCTTAGCCATGAAAAAAAGGGAATCTCGGGATTTTTTATCTTTTTTAATCCTTATCAGTATTTTTTCTTAGAGACCATAACACTGGATAGCTATAGGAGATAATATAGGAGACACATAGGAGACACATAGGATAACACATAGGAGATAATGCTTCCTGAGAAATGAAAATCCTTATCCTTACCATTACATAATCAGTTCAAAGCAATAAAGTCCTTTCTTTTTAAATGTGTTTTGTTTTGCTTTTCTGTTTTATAGTTGGGGAGTTCTCCATGGGCCAAAATAAAAATAAAATCTACAGATTAGCAAATTTAAGTCATTGATGTCAATTGTACATGGTTGTTAATTAGAATTGTACCAGTTTGGGCACATTTGATTAGCTAATACAGAAAAGAATAAAAAGTTTAACAGTGTTTTAAGATGAAGAAGAACATCCCTGTTTTGTTTTCCTTTAATTTTGTATGTAGTTTTTCTTATTTTTATATTCTGGTGTACATGCATATTCACTTTGCCGTAAAAATATTATGAGATGACCTGTACTCTATTTACATTCTAAAAGACTATAATATTTTGTGGATTTGATGCACTATAGTTTCATTATTCCTTTGTTGCTGGTTATTTATACTATTTCCATTTTCTGAAATATTTTAAATGACACTATTATAAACATCCATGTTTTATAACACATTTTGTTTATCCATTAATTTGCTGGACACTTTAACTGTTTCCGCTTTTTGGCTATTATGAATAAAACTGTAATAAACACTGATATAAGAATATCTATTTGAATCTCTACTGTTAGGGACTGGATTGTGTTTCCTCAAAATTCATGTTGAAGTCCCAAACCCCAGTACCTGAGAATGTGACTTTATTTGGAGATAGGGTCTTTAAAGAGGTATTTAAGGTTTGTGAGATCGTGAGGGTGGCACCCTAATCCATTATAATTGGTGTCATTGTCGGAGGAAGAGATTAGGACACAGCCATAGGCACAGAGGGAAGACCTTGTGAAGACAGAGGGAGAACATGGTTTCTAGAAGCCAAAGAGAGAGGCCTCAGAATAAATCAACCCTGCTGGCACCTTGATCTTGGCTTCTAGCCTCCAGAACTGTGAGCAAATAGATTTCTGTTGTTTAAGCCTATGATAAGTCTATGATAAGTCTAATGATATCATAAGTCTATGATATTTTGTTATGGCAGCCTGAGCAAACTAACTTACTTCCTTTCAAAATCTTTGAGTACATGCCTAGGAGTGGAATTTCTGGAGCGTATGTTTATTTATTTTTATTTCATTATATCTTCATTTATTCTGGATCATATGTTATTTTGTGCTTAAATTTTTGAGGGATGATTCATTATTTTTTTAAACACTTGCGCCTTTACCCCGTGCCAAGATTTTGAGCCTATTATTTAGAAAGCAAAACAAATACAATATTTTTTTTTCGGAGAGCTCACTATCTAAAAGATTAGAAAATTATAAAATAAAAAACCAGATAGATGCAATGATAAAGATGTTTGAAAGATAATTGAAGTTTAATTAACCATATACTTGACAACATTGAATGATTTTACTTTTTTATTCCTAAGTTAATATATAAAAATGGCAGTACATCCTTATAGTAGTATCTTTGTTCAATTCATTGTAAAAAAAAATGATCACAAATCCTCCCTTTTTAGCCATGTTCCTGTAATCTGAAGGTACATGGCCTCGCATCAAGAAGTAGAGTTTATTTCCTTACCTCATGGATCTGTCTTTAGTCATGTGACTTGCTTTGGCCAATGCAACATTAGGCAGAATGATTCAAGCAATCTGGAAAAGTGCTTACACACTGAGGCTCGCTCTTTTGGTGACCTTAAGTGCCTAAGGTCACCATGTGAAAGAACCTAAATTAAGTTAATCTCTTGGAGGATGAGAGTCCATACAGAAAACTGAAACAGCCCAGTGGCACCTAGCCAGCTGCCAACGTATGCTGTGAGACTGTTCAGAATCATCCAGCCACCAGCCAATCTTAGTTGATTACCATGGAAACATGAAAGAGCTCTCAGAGACCACCAATCCAAACCAGATCAGAAGAACTGTTCAGCTAACCCACAGAATCATAAACTAAATAAAATGATTATTTTCAGTTGTTCGAGTATCAAACAGCAGAAGGAAACATTTTGATTACTAGCTACTTTGACAATATTCCTTATAACTTTATTTCTTTTGTTGTTAATTATTCTTTGTCTTTTTGTCAATTCACATATTAATTTATTCTCATCAATATATATGTTATATATGTGCAAATTCCATGATTACATGAACCATTCTCTTCAGTGTTCTGCCTTTAGCCCTTAGTGCCTATGGCCTAGAAATTAGAACACTAACTAGATGTTTGTTGAATAAATAAAAGTGCTTTTTACAGTCAATAGATATTTTATTTATTTATTAACATCTTTATTGGAGTATAATTGCTTTACAATGGTATGTTAGTTTCTGCTTTAAAATAAAGTGAATCAGCTATACATATACATATATCCCCATATCTCCTCCCTCTTGTGTCTCCCTCCCACCCTCCCTATACCACCCCTCTAGGTGGTCACAAAGCACGGAGCTGATCTCCCTGTGCTTTGCAGCTGCTTCCCACTAGCTATCTGTTTTACATTTGGTAGTATATATATGTCCATGCCACTCTCTCACTTTGTCCCAGCTTACACTTCCCCCTCCCCGTGTCCTCAAGTCCATTCTCTACGTCTGCATCTTTATAACCTTTGTTATCTATAATTTGATTTCAAATAAATTTTAGATAATTTAAATCATTTTGATATTTTTCTTGTGCAGAAAAATTAGTATCTGTGTAGTGTGCCATATTTATTCACTTGCCTTTGTAAATATACTTCCATTAATCCAACCTTAGAAAAATTATCCTTTTGCCAGAAAAGGTAGTGAGATGGACCAATCATAGGGCTCATATCTTTTGTTTCCCCTCTTTCAAGGGTCACTGTCCTATACTCCATGGTGTTCAGTGTCTGTAAACCACTGATAGGTATATTTTATCCAACATTTTTAGTTGTTTAAGGAAAAAAGTATGAATCTAGTCCATATTATACCATCTGGCTGGAAGGAGAAGACCTAGGATATAGAAGCATAAGAAATCAAATGTGAATATCAGCCAAAGTAGATTTCAGAGGAAGGAACAATATCAGGGATAAAAAGGAACATTTCATAATGATAAAAGAATCAATTCATCCAGAAGACAAAACAATATTAATTGTGTATGCTCTTAAAAATAGATTCCAAAATATATTAAGTAAAATTTGACATACTGAAAGGGAGAACAGACAAATCAAAAAATTAAAGAGAATCTAACACCCCTCTATCATACTTTTATTGAATAAACACCCCCAAGATATTGAGTAAGTTGTAGAATAATTGAAAAAAGAGGATTTAAGTGTTTGATGATGTTTTTAATCAAATAGCTCCAAAATACACATTTTCCCAAGTACTTATGAAACATTTACCAAGATGGAATATATGATGGACAATAAATCAAATCTCATTAAATTTAGAAGGTTTGAAATCATAGACAGTACATTGTCTGATAATAGGCATATTAAGTTAGGAATCAATAAAGACATATCTAGAAAAAGAGCAGTCATTTGGAAAATAAGCAATACACTTCTGTGCAGTCTGTAGAAATACCGTTCAAAATTCTGATCCTGGTATTCTTTGTTTTCTTTTTTGGTTTTCAATCTTACTATGTGTGAAACGTATATACTAATCGTTTCAAAAAACAAATTTTTAATGGTTTCTTTTTATTCTGTCTTTAATTTCTACTTTTATCTTTATTGTTGCCATTCTTCTTCTTACTTTAGCTTTAATGTAATCTCATTTTTGTAGTCTCCTATTGTGAATGCTTAGATCATGGATTTTGCACCTCTCTTCTTTTTAAATATAAGTATGCGAAACTATAAATTTCTATTTAAGCACTGCTGTTTGTATTCCATAAGCTCTGATATATTTTAGTATCATTCAGTTCAAAATATTTTCTAATTTCCTATATTTCTTTCTTTAATTCATGTGTTTTGTAATAGAAGTGAGAGATTGCCCTCTTAGGAAATACCCACTGAAATGTACATGGGGATAAAGGGACACCATCTCTGCATCTTATTTGAAGGAAGGAGACAATGATAAAGCCATTATAGGGAAATTACAGTTTGTAATAATTATTAATACTATTGTATCCACTTTTCTGTACATTTGAAATTATGCCAAAATGAGCATTTAAAAGAAAATAAAGCTGTTAGTCAATGACAAAAATATTTGTTGCAGGGACAAAAGGATGGTACAACATTAAGAAACCTGTAAGTGCATTTCAATATATTAAATGATTAAGAGAGAATAGCTATATCATTACCTCCATAATTTAAAAATATGTTAAAATTTAGTTCAAATAAAATTCAATAAAAATTATTAACAACCATAGGATAGAAATAAAGTCCTTGTTTTGGTAGAGCACATCTGTGTGAAGCATACCGTATTTCATGTTTATAGCAAAATATTAGAAGGATACCTTTGAATTCAGAAACTAGATTAGGATGCCAGTTACCATAACTACTACTGAATGTAAAATTTGAGATAATTGGCTATTAAATAAGAGCAATAAAATTAGAAAATACATGAAAGTGTGGGTATTAGAAAGAATCAAGATTTTATCACTTTCAGAAATTATAATGATTACTTAAACTAATAAGAACTAATAAGAAAGTATAGATGACTAATTACAGACCCACATAAAATAAATAACATCTTTCTTACACATTATCAAAACTAAATTAAAGTTATATAAGACATGTATTTTATAGTTAGAAATATATGTATATATGCATATTACCTAGGAATAAACCTAACAAGAAATTCTACTGATATTTACTAGTCTATATAAAAGAAACAAAAAATTAAAGAATTACTTATAATACATGGCAAAACTCAATATTTAAATATCTCAGTCCTTTCCAGTCTATGTTATTAATTCAAAGCAATGTCAGTCAGTTCCCTCTAGCACATTCTTTGGAACCAGATAACCTGTTTCTAAAATTTATCTACAAGATTAGATGTAGTAAGAGGGGGAATTACAAAGAAACCTTTGAAAGGAGTATAGTATTCTGCCAAACTTAGGATCCTTCTCTATGTTTACTAAACATATAATATTTACCCAAATATATGATAGTAATGTTAATTCAAACCAAAATATTAATTCTGAATTAGAAAAATGAAGTAGTGAAAGAGAAGAGTAAGGTGAAATATTTGTATTATACTTTAGATTTTTTTAAATTGGATCTTTCCAATCAGTGCATCAATATTATCTTATTATATTTGTATCAGTTACGTGTGAATGCTTAATTATGTCCAAAGATTTAACCGTTTGTGTTTGTGTCCTCAGTAATATGATCACAAACTTTTTATCATTATTGTCTGTTTTTCTTTATTGGACCATTTGACATAATGTATGTTCTTCCGAGAGTAAAAATCTTACTCTTGAGATCATTTGTTGATTTTAATTTCTGCTGTTTTTGTCACTATATTTTCTGCACTCATATTTTTAAGTGAGATTGATGTGTGTGTGTATGTGTGTGCCTATGCATGCACGTGTGCCCTGATATGTGTGCATAAGCATATTCAGGCACACACATTTTTACAGTTTATACTAGCTTTGTAAAAAAATGATTTGTAGTTTTCTCCTGTTTTTCTTTGTTTTGGATCAATTTATATATTAAGGGAATTATGTGTTCATTCTCTTACTCTCTGAAATATAAATTCTAGGCCCAGAGCCATGATTAGAGGTAATTCTTTGACAAATTTCTCATTTTAATTTGCTCATTTGTATCATTACTCTTTCAGTATTGATTTCTTCTGGAGTCAGTTTTGATGATTTTAGACTACATAATTTTAAAAAGGATTTGAAAATTGTCACTTCATTTTTGGTTTGTATTTTATATTTGGTCAATTATATTTCTATATTTTCTTCCTAACAAGTCTTTCATATTCTCTTTATATCATTGTACTTTTAACATAGCTAAATATTTTTAACAAAGCATCCTCATAACATATAAGCAAGATGCCTAAATACTTCTGTGTAATTCGTATCATTAAATTCATTTAAAGATCAAATATAGAAATGAAAAGTGCCATTAATTTATCATCAAATAATTTCTCCGCACCAAGATACCAAGTGAGTGATGTGAAATGTAAACCAGCCATCTGCTATGTTTCATGTTTTTGTAATACACTTGTTTCCTTCATCATAATGCTAGCAAAAATTATGTGTGCAGTCATTAGATGATTTTCTGGGCATGGTATTCCTTCCAGATGTAATTTTATGATCATTTCTTTTTTTTTGGTTTCCTTGGCAATTTACTCATTTAGTAGGAATTTAGTGAATATCTTCTGTGTACATTGCTCTGTACTTAAATTAGTGATTTTTTAAAAAGTGTAAAATATGTCTCTTAATTTCTGGGAAAATTTGTTGTGCATGGACATAAAAGAAATAAATGCACACAGGAGAAACTGTAACAATTAAATTTACATACAACACGAAGTATACAAATGTCTGATACAGAAAATAAGTACAAAAATAACAGAACAGACCGACAGAGACTGAGTTAGAAATATAATGAGAATCTAGACTTGAACTAGATAGTGAGTTATAAGTAAATTTTGGAAGTCAAGGGGAATAGAATGATAATTGGAAAATTAAGTATTTGAAATAAATATTTTTTTAAAAATCACTCTTCTCTTTTCATTCTAATAAAATTTTGGTAATGTTGGCCCCATAGAAAACTAACAGATTACCATACAATAGTAAATATATATTTAACAGACATTAATTGTTTTAAAAATGGAGAAGTTATATTTTTAAAGTCTTTCTTCAGGAAAAACTGCATTATTTTTATCTTTTCATTCCCTGATGAATCATTTTTTCCTCTTTTCAGAAATATATACATTGAACATCCATTTTATAGGTATATATATATATATATAGAGAGAGAGAGAGAGAGTTGAGCAGAGCCACAGAGAATAAAATTGCTCTGGCTCACAGAATTTCATTCTGGCAACAGGAACAATTTTTAATATATAAATCAAATAATGTGTTTTATGACAGGAGATATAACCAAGTTGAGGGTTCATAGAAGGTCACCCAGATATGAGTTTGATATGTAAATATATGCATTATAGAAACATCATAAGGCCTTCAGTGTGGAACATAATTGGAGGGGTTAATCCTGGACATAAAAAAAATATGTAAAAAGTTTTTGAAGAACTCCAAGCAGGAGATGATGATGATTTGGAATAACAAGTTAGAGGTGAGGTTAGAAAGAATGAATAGATTGAGAGAACGTTTGGGAGAGACAAAAGCTCTGGCCCTTATTGATTTGTTTTCAGAGGGACCAGGCAGGGAAAATGTATAAATAATGATTTTCAAGTTCCTAAACTAAAACTCTGTTAATCCATTGTCTGATATAGGGGGTATTAGTTAAAACTGCTTTGGTTGCCAGCCAAAGAAACTCTACTTTGTCAGGGTGAGGCAGGAGTCACTAAATGATCCAGGGCCAAATTTACCCTGCCACCTGTCTTTGCAAATCAAGTTTTATTGCAAACAGCCATACCATCATCCAAGTTGAATAGTTGCACCTGAGACTATATGGGGCGCAAAGCCTAAAATATTTACAATCTAACTCTTCAAGGAAAAAGTTTGCTGAGTTTGAGGTAAAACAAAACAATGACATTCACTGAAGTTCATTTGGCTTTAGATATTCAGACAGTGTGATCAGGACTCGGTATCTTTCAGCTTTGCTTTCGTATTGATTTCTTTGTCCGGCTCAGTAGCCTGCTCCACTAAGAGGCAGCAAGACCATTGCATCAGTTTAGAAGCTGAGTCCAAATAGAGCAAGTCTTTCCCAAATATTTTAGCAAAATTCATGAAAGTAATTTTAGGCATCCAGCCCTGGATCTTGCAGATTTACAGTCATGGATGGAATAAGATCCCAAACGCACTTGGTCTGTTAAGGGAGGATTTGAAGTCTCCAAAGGAAAATCAGGGTGCTATAACACTCATACCAGTACGTAAAGTTAATAGAGTTTGAAGACACTGTGAACAGAGGAGGATGACTTTGATTTTGAAAAAAAAAAAAGAGATTTTAAGAAAAAAATAGATAATATGATACCCTTTTTACAGATAAGAAAATTGAGACAAATCAAAGGTCCCCCAAAATAATAACAGGCAACTAATACTATTTATTTACTATTTGCTAGACATTTTGCTAAGCACTGTAAGAAACAAGAAGCAAGTGTTTCTTATAGTTCTCTTTCCTAACAACACATAACTATTGAAGACCCACCATTCTAAGCATTAATCAGTTTACAAAAAGACAAAGTCCCTGTAATCTTGAAAATTATAATCTACTGTGCCATGACATAACAGGAAAAGGTTAGGAAATGCTAGCTTTCAATACCAATGTAGCATTAGCAAAGTATGATAGGATGCTCTCCTTTTAAATAAATGCCCTGTGGTTAGCTCAGCTTTCTCATACAGACAGGATCTATGCATTAATGTCACATTGGATGTCATTTTTTTTTTTTGAGTGTTAGCATAAGTTTTGAGGGAAGGGAAAAGAAACACATCTTCATCTGCTGTAAAATGTTTCCTCTGTATATATAAAGAAAATTGTAACAATTTTCTTGTTTTGGAAAAGCAAGATTCAATTTATTTAATTTATAAATGTAAATCATTATTATAGGATGTTGGGGGGAAGATTATGATTACAGTTAGTAATTATTGAGTCCTTGCAAAATGCCAAGTACTCTTTAAAGATAGTTAACCTACCATTAAAGCTGGCATCACTATAAGCTATTTTACTAGCACAGAAATTCTAGTGGTTACCTGGCTCCTAATACATCTAGCCTGTGAAGGCAGGGTTTGAACTCAATTGGGTACAGCTAGAGCAGGTGGCATACTCCATCTTGTGAGAAGATCTGAGGCTTTGCCTCTGAGTCAGTAAGTAGAAAGGAAATTACAATCCCTCTTTGACATTAACTAGATTAGGAGAGTGGCTGCAAACATTAGTCTTAACTGTATTAATCACATTAGTTTTTCTATTCAAACTGTTAGGTAGTTTAAGTCATCTAAGTGATATTCAGAATTTACACTCAGAAAATGTAGCTGGATTTTAATATGTTGTATATATATATAAATTTTCACAGAAGAGAATTAAATAAAGAGGAAATTAATGATAACAATAATAATGACAACAATAGTCATGGGGAACATTGATCACATTACACTTGAAATACCAAAGGATTGAAACAAAGATGTTTTCTTTTAAATCAGATGATGTAAACAATTGCTTCAATCTTCTCTTTCATTTTCCTAAACTAGATTCTTAAGACCTTTCTGCTATGTGGCAGTTAGGGGTGTACTGAGTACATAAAATAACAACCTAGGAAGCTCTTGCTAAACCCACTTATTACAGTTCTCATTTTAATCTAACTCAAGCAAACTTATATAGGCATATATTCTGAGCTAAATCTAACATAGTTCTGTTTTCTGATCTCAAAGCCCCAAAACCTTTAGTTCTATTTGAGGTATTATTATCAATATCACTGTCTCATAAGCTTGCTAATAGTTAAATACTGACATAAATCTATAGGTATAGATAGAGGTAGATAGAGATAGATTCTTTTCAAAGAGGTTTCAGTCTATGGCATGTTAAGCACAAAGAGAGGATGATTATGTTTGTTTTATGTGTGTCAATAACATACAGGAAAAACTAGTTCCTTGAAGCAAATATAGGGAACTAGGGCATTACACTATGCTAATTGTCATAAATTACAACTCTGCTCTTAACTGGATTTGTTATATAAAATAATAAAAATGTTGTTCAGTAAGTCAGTACTATTAAACATTTAAAACTTAATTTTTTTCCTCACCTCCAACCACATTTTCTACTGTTTTTCCTGGGAATTGGCTTCTCAATTTGGGGAACTCTCATTTTGATGGGGATTAATGCCAAAGATCATCTTCCTGCAGGGTCATGTTACTAGAGAGTTTGAATACAGCTGTGGTGGGATTTGCTCTATATTAAACTAAGTTTGGAGGAGAAAGGGAGGCCCCCAGGTACACAGTTACAGCAGGGCATTTCAAAGTAATGCTTGGCTGGTGGCCACTTTGAACTGTGATATACTGATATTGCTGAAGTATGTTTCTTTCCCTTTACTCTTAGAGTTATTAATTGTAAATGTTTGACAAGCACTTTTTACAGAGTAGAATCTTATATTACTTATTTGCTTTTTAGTTTTATGCACAGAGAAAAATTATAGTTTTATATAACAGTACTTTTTAAATGCTTGTTTTTATGTTGTCCCCCAAATAATACAATAACCATCATCTCCATTTGAGTTCCTTCTTCTTGAGACATCAAAAATTATCTATAAATACTGAGTTATTTTCACAATATATTAAAGTTTTAGAGTTTCCTTATAATTTTTACCAGTATAGAATTATAACTATGAAGGAGAATGTGTATATATAAAATCTTTCTAAATGGAAAAGGTTAAAAAATCTGTGTGGCTGAAGTAACCCAGACTCTCAGTACCCAGATATGGATGAATTAATCATCAATGACTAATATATATTTTGTATAGTTTGAATTTTATTAATTTGCATAATGAAGGGAACTTCAGCCCATTGGAATCCATGGGAAATCAATCATCTCATGTACGGTGTTCACTTCCCAGCTTTGGAACTATAGTGCCTGGAAATGATAAAGTGGTTCCCAGAATTTCAGTGTTAATTACAGTGTAGTACATCACTGGGGCCCTCATTTGGGAAAAAAAAATGTCTTTCAGAGATCTGTATTACATTTCTGGCTACTTCAAATACAGTTGTAATTGTGTAAGGAACACATTATTTTTCCTAATTTTGATTTTAAGCATTTTCCTAAGTTTTATCATATATATTTATTTGATAATTTTTGTAAACATGTTTTAGAAAAAAATTGCTAATCTTAATAAATCTTTTAAAATTATTTTGGATCCATGGTATTGTAGTAGATATTGTACAACTGTCCAGATTCCCTCTTTGAGGCCCCCTAGGCACTCATTTTCCCAGTTTATGGGAATAGCAAGGCTGAGACCATTCACAGCTGCAACTCTCAACTGGGAATTGCCTTCAGCCACAGGGATCTGCATAGCTCAAGATGATGCCCTTGGTAGAATGCAGCCAGAGATCAGCTGCTGGCCAATGGTGTCCCCCAATATGGGACAAAGATGAAAGCCCATCCCAACTCCAGAGCTCCTCAGAGAGTCAGCTGAATCTCCCCGTTGTCACCATATTGTTGGTCAGTTTCTCCCTCTGTCTAATCCTAATTTCTCACGTCTTTACTATGTATTCCAAGAGCATTCTGCAACAAAACTTCTACTTTCTACCCCCCATTTCATGATCTGTTCCAGGAAACTCATGTAACACAATTATCCTTGGAGTAGTCTTAGGACGCCCACTCTAAAATGAGAATTTAGAGCTGGATCTCTTGCCAATGTATTGGATCTTCATAAGAGTAAACAATATCTTGTCTACCATAAATGTGTTCTTTCAAGAAACACTCAGAGTTGCCTTGTAGAACATCATTTTAAAATTAAGGTTTATAAATATTTCATACCAGTTATTCAGTCTTCTGAATAGCAGAATCCAAATGAATCTTTCATGCTGCTGGTAATATGTATATTCTATTGTTTATTGTCAGATTCAATCATTTATATTTCCATTCATTCTAAAACAAGAAATACCACCATAAAAATAAATCTTTGAAAGAAGTCACCTTGTTGTCCCATTTTAGCCATTACTCACTTGTAAAAATATTGTTATTAACAAAAACAATAGGAGAAATGGAAGCTACCATTATTCACTGTCTGATGCTTACTGGGAGATTTAGACAAATTATTTCATTTAATTTCACTTCAATTCTGCAAGGAAAGTTTTACTATCAACAAATAAATTTCATTATCTAATCATCACTGCAAATTGCTGATGAAATTTTTAACAAATAAAAAAAAACTGATTTGTAGAAATGTTAAGTAAACGACAAATGCCTAAAGATAATAAATGGCACAAGAGCATATCAAGCCCCAGGTTAGGATTCCAAAACCCAAGACTTCCCATATGCTATGTAGTCTCTTAAAGTGTAAGGAAACTAATAGTCTGATACACATGTATGGACTCAATTACATCAAAAAAACAATCATATACAGACAATTTAAACTTAGAAGAAGGAGGAGAAAAGGAGAAGGAGGAGAAAGAAGACAGAAGGAAGATATTATGGCTCAGCTATAGAAATTTACTCTACTCTGTACGGAAAGCTCATGGTAATAGAGGCTGAGTCCTAAAATGAAGTATTCCTAGAGACAGGAAATGAAAGATGCCAGTCATAAGACCTGGAACCAGAAGCTGGCACCGTGTAATTTCTACCCTATTCCATTGGTCAGAGCAATCACAGACTTTCAATATTTAAGAGGGGACATAAACCAAATTTATTGAAGTGAAGAGGGTAAAAAATTATGACTATCATTAATTTACTACAGCCTTAAAGTAACATGGTGAATATTTAGTGAAAGACATATATAAATATACATATACATATATATATATTAAGGTCTTATGCAAACTTGAGGGGACAAACGCTTTGTCTGTTTCTTCTCTGTGTCTTAGAATCATTTTCTCCTCTCTCTCTCTCTCTCTTTGTCTCTCATCATTTAACTTGGTGGTAAAATTCATAGAGCCAATACTATAGGTCTAGGGGAAAGAGGTTGAATAGATAATTTTCACAATGCGTAAAAACTGGAATGCTAAAGACAAATCTCCCTTCAGTTCAGAAAGTTCTCAAGTTTAGTATTCCACATAAAGACAGGGTTGGAATTTTTAAATTCTTTAGGAAAAAATAAAGATGATAAGATGAAATTTGTTTGATTGGCACAAGATTTTAAACTTTATATTTAATATCTTCATGCAGCATGTATTTCCTGGTTTTCCACAGACCTTCCACTTCTGAATGTTATGCACTTGGTCCCTTTGTCATCTGCCTGACCCCTGAATGCATCTAAATTCTCCATCTCTGTCATTGTGCTATAATGGCCAAATTCTAGCTAGTCATAAGAGAAACCTGATATGTCCTTTGTGCATACAACCCTTAGAAACTTGTGTCCATAGTAGGTTTCAAGGATTCAGAGATCCTGTTACTGGCAGTCTTTTTGAAGGTCATCAATAATTGTCATATACAAGGCTGACTCAGGCATCTCATCTGTTAAGAGGCTTCTAGAACTGAATGTGTATTCATATAATAAATATATAGCAAATAGTGAAAATGGTTCCAAGCTGGAATTTACCACTTTTGGTTTCAACATGTATACACTTTGTAAATAAATTAAAACAGCCACTAGCAATTATTCTAATAAAATCAGATATTTTTCAAGATAAATGAGGGCTTCAAATCAAGAGTTTCATTTTATAAATGATGAACTTGAGGTCCAGGGAAATTAAATGACTTGTCTAAGCATGTAATTTATGGTAAAGGCAGGACTGAAAGTTAAGTATCTTATTAACATTAGGGGCTTATTAGAATATAGCTTAATATTTCAATATACCAGCATCGAAACACCAAAACAACCTACATGTCAATATTCTTTTAGCTTTTAATACATAATTTGAGCAATCAGTTCCTCTTTATATAGAGACATATTTTAGGACAGGTATAACTTTATTTGATATATTATTTAGTATCCCTTTTTACAGTTTCTTATTCCAAAGTGGGAGTATAAATTTATTTGATAAAACTGGCATTTTCCAGAACTATATTAAGTCTGAAAGGTGAGTGTGTGTGTGTTTGTATTCTCTCCATCTTAATATGCTCACATTTTTATGAAATCTGAAAATCAGCTTTATGGAATTAATCTATTTCCTAATAACTTCAGTCTAGACCAGAGATAATCAAATTATATCTCCTTTTATGAGCAGCAATAAGATGTCATGTACAGACTTAAAAATCACAGAGAAAAAAAAAAAAAATCACAGAGAGTTGGATTAAAACCCCAGTGACTCTGGCTACTTTATTTCTCTGCTTCTCAGGTTTCTCACCTAGCTTGATTGTTTGGAGATTAGAGGTAATATATCCAACTCAGCTAGAACATCAAAGACCTTAAATGTATATTAACATTTTATCATTTGTTCTCAGAAACTTTAAGTTTACATAAGGAGATTGTGTAAACATTTGCAGATGTTAAATACAGAAACATATAGGTACATTAAGCTGCATTAATAATCAGATATACAGGTAATTAAATAGCCACATTCTTTAGGAAGAACAAGACCCACGTGCAGAAATGGTATCTTTTACTTAATTGATGTCCTGGGAAGAACAAATAATAGTAGTTCTTAAATTGTAATGGCTTCAGAAATCAGTGAAATTTGTATCACTCAATTCTCAAATATACAAGTTCCAACTGATTGTTAATGTCTGAGCTAATACATCAGTAGCATGAAGCTGATTAAGTCTTCAGTGCTTTTTAGCCCTATAACATTGAGGTTAAGTCTAGCAATGATAACTTCCGGTTGAAAGTATCATTGAAAATTAGGTGTCTGATTGTGATTCTGAAGTCAATTTTTCATTTTATTCATTTTTAACAAGGAAAGATAGTAATTTTATATATGCATCTCATTTTAAGGAAATCTTTTGAGTTGACTGAAGCTAGATTTATGAAGTTACAGTTAACTGACTAAATTATTTTTTTTAACTGGGATGACTTACATTTACGTGAAAATTTTTAAAGTAAAAATAGCACTCTAACAAGTGAAATCACCTATTACAAGCATTGATAACCTTGAGGTGATCAGCAATGATCCTTGGAGATACTGAAACATTATTTTAATGGAGTAGAAAAGACATTTGACTATAGTAAATAGTTAAGTTATAAGCTCAAATCTTTTAATGACAATATAGAGAATAAGTATAAAAGTAACAAACTTTCTAAATATGAATTTAAAAATTCACATTTTTCTTCACCTTCCTTTTTAAATAAGAGTAATAATCAATCCAATGTTTTTAGCTCTCAAACCACTTGTGTCAGTAGTTCCTCATACTTAGAAGTTTCCTGCTTAAACCAAAGAATTTTAGAGTAGAGTTAAAGATATTTGAGACATAATACTTTATTTTTAAATCTAAAAGGGCACATGTTGGCAAGGATATTTTCCCCACTGCAAAATTCTAACATTGTGCTCAAAAATCCCTTGTACAGTGTGTATATAAATTTCAAGACTGATTTTTCTCATCTAATACTTTTTCCAAGTATTCTCTATAATTGTTTTTACTAGACTGTGAGCTCCTTAAAGACAGGAACTGTATGACTTTATTTCAATTTTCCATGTCAAGAACCTCTTAGATGTGTTCTCATTTATTCAAAAATTAAATTCCACTCTTAAATACTAGCCTCCTACAAGCTAAGATTATCAAGCTCTGGAGCCAAACTCTCTTGGCTTATATTCCATATCTATCGCATATTGGATAAATGTCTTAGTTTACTTATCTGCAAAATGGGAAGACTAATAGCCCCTATTTCCTAGGTTCTGTGAAGATTTAAACTGTTAATACATATTAAAATATTGAGAACAATGTGAGATATCCACTAACTATTAAATGAAAGTTGGGCAGTGGAGCACAGAAGTTAAGAGAATGGACTCAGGAACCCTGTGCCGACAACATGTACTACCTGTAATTTTGTGCTAATTAGTATCTGTATGACTCAATAGTCAACATCTATCAAATGGAGATAATGATAATAATACTCTTACTGCTAAGAAAAATATGTGATACCTGCCATTTTAATGATTAGTTATATATTTCAAGAGGTATTCCAGGAAACTGTTCTTATTATTACAAGTGAGGTCTTTCACTTCAAACTTCTGTGTAATTTGCTACTCCAGTGTACCGAGCTGGAGTTTATGTGAGCTTTGAAAGCCTACTCTAACTAAATAAGAAATGGCCTATTTCTTTTTTGTGTCCTGTTCCTACAAGGCTTTAAAAGCAGGGGTGCTTCCACAGCCAACTAGGACCCACTAACAAATCACTCCAAAAGTAGAGTCTGAGAGATCATTTAACATAAAGGAAGGCTAAACTGATTTCTGAGTTTAACTGAAAGAGGGAGAAAAAGATAAGAGGAAGAAGGAGAGAGAGGGAGAAAGGGAGGAAAAGAGAGAAGTGGAATTAAAAAACTATTTAGAAACTTTAATATTTACCATGATTTTCTTTCCTCAAGTAAACAATTCACCCATAATGCCTCATGATTACTTTACTGTAAGAGTTTGCAAATGTATTTTGGTTACTAGGCACTTCCTTCATAACCTCTAATATTATATAATACAAATATGCTATCCCTAACAAGGCCTGGATGACATGCAAGTCTCCAAACCAGCAATTTATTTGGTTCAATGTATAGCAAGACAAAACCTTAGGATGAGCAGAATAGGCCTGTAAAATTTGCATGTCCTGGGAAGAAGTGTCATAGAACTAGATTTTAGATTCTATCTAAAGGATGTCTATGCTATTCTCATGCAGTTTGATATCTGGATACCCAGGCCAAAGGCTTTCCTTTTCTTTCTGCTTTTTTTCAGTACTTTGTAAATTTTAATTTTTTTTCTCCAAGTATTGATTCTTGATTTTACTCCATTAATGTACTCACTGGCTTGGCTTTCTAGCAATTTTCTTTTCCCTTTTTTGACCATGATTTCAAAAGAACAATACTCTAATGTTGACTTTGACAACTTGGCATGGTGCTTCCCCTCTAAGTTTACAACTGTTGTCTTTTATGAATTTGCAGTGGGAGATATTTCAGTGGATTTAAATGATACCTTTATTCTAGGAGACTACAAACATAAGCAAGCTGGTCTAAGGATTAGAGAATAAATTCCTTTCCAAAAGCATTCATGAGCACACAAGGGAAACACATACACTCGTCAATTGTGTTGTCATTCTACAATATAAAGATTTATACAGAGCAAAGTGATCTGTGATGCCTATGCTAAAAGAAAAATGTCTCGGATTAAAAATTATTATTTTATTTAATAACCAAGCTTACGCCTGGAAGTCCTGACTCAACTACAACCTTGAACCTCACCTGAACTTGAAATTCCATATCATCACTGAGCATCACAATTTCTCTCAGCCCTACTACACATTCCCGAGCCCTATTCCCATCCTCATGTCCCATTCCGTTCAAAGTCACTGGTACTAAAGACTTAAGGTGTAATAATTTCCTTTGTAGGCTGCATTTAGATGTTCAAGAACAAAATTAGTTGTGTCACATCAAACCTCCATATAGCCATTTTAAATTACATACCTGATGCTGCAGTAAGACTTTATCCTTATTTATGACTAACAAGATAACTGATCCCTTTCTGGAATAGATAAAAAAATACTTGCCTGATTTTCTTTTCATTTCATTTTTCTTTAATTTGTTTTAACAAAACTTATATTCTTATTTCTAGTCATTGTGACCATTGGTCTCAGATTTTAAAAACCTAGTTTCAGTGCAGTTTATACCATGCAAAATTAAATTGAAAGTTCAAATGAATATTTTAATCATTTTTTAAAATTCTGTCTAAATTACATGGATAATAGAATAAAATTAACTCTCGAACAGAATGAAACGACCTGTGGACAAAACCCTGAAGTCTTCAGAATTGGGTTGAGATCATGCAGTTATTTCGGATAATGCAAAAAGTTCAATATTAGGAGATATCCTGTCTGTTTTTTGCAGATGACAGAGGAATGATCTTTTCTAAAACGAATCATTGCCATATAGCATTACTCTCTGCCAACCAACCTCCAGCTGCTTTCTCAGACACACTTTTTTGTGCTTATAATTTTATTTTGTTCCTCATCTCCTTAAATACTAGGACTGAAACTGAGTATTTCTCCTCTTCCTGTGCCTTTTCTTGACCTTTTTCTTTACCTCCAGAGCTGTAAGGGTCCAAAAAGTAATATATGAAATACCACATTGAATATTGGCAACATTTTTCATCCATCACCTGTGAAATAGATAGTGAAGGAAATGTCTAACTGACAGCTGACAAAGCTTTTCTTGTCTTTCTAGTCCCATGGCACAATTCTAACAGTTGCAGTTTTCCCAGATGTATATGGATGCTGACTGAGCTAGTTGACATGCTGTTCTTAGCAAAATGCAATATGTTCAATCAAGCTGGTAGAACCAGAGTCCATAAATTTATCATGCAAATGTCAATGGTGAGAAAGCCTTCTCAAAGGATGCTGATGCAAAGAGAGCCAGGATTGGCTTCTGTTTCCAACCTGACAGTTCATTCAGTGGTATTGTTGACCTCAACAGCCCCAGGACCAAGTTTCTCAAAACCATTCAAAACACTGGTAACATTTATTTCAAAAGAGTAATTATAGGGCTTCCCTGGTGGCGCAGTGGTTGAGAGTCTGCCTGCCAATGCAGGGGACGCGGGTTCGTGCCCCGGACTGGGAGGATCCCACATGCTGCAGAGCGGCTGGGCCAGCCCGTGAGCCATGGCCGCTGAGCCTGCGCGTCCAGAGCCTGCACGTCCGGATCCTGTGCTCCGCAACGGGAGAGGCCACAACAGTGGGAGGCCTGCGTACCGCAAGGAAATAGACAAAACAAAAAAAAAGTAATTATAATGAAAGGCTCTCCACTTACAAAATGAATACACACCAGCAAAGATTTTTTCAGCCACATTATATATGGAACGACATTGTTAGAAAATGCATCAGGACAATTCTTTGCCTTTGTTGAAAGAGAGGGAAAAATGTGAAATATATGTAATATATGTTAGAACTCCAGTAAATTATAACAGGAAGAAACTCAAATTTAATAATAAAATTTAGTAATAAAAATGACTATGCTGTTTTCCAAAATAAAGGTATCTAATATTAGATCATTTATTTGCCAAAATTCACATTGGTAAATATCAAATTTCTATAATGTAGAGTCTCTCATGTTTTGTATCTAAACTGCCCCAGAGAATCTAAGAATTATGACTGCCAGAGGCCTTCATTTATCTGAAACTCAATAAAATTAAGTTAAAAATATACATAATGGGGATTCCCTGGTGGTGCAGTGGGTGAGAATCCGCCTGCTGATGCAGGGAACACGGGTTCGTGCCCCGGTCCAGGAAGATCCCTCATGCCGCGGAGCGGTTAGGCCCATGAGCCGTGGCTGCTGAGCCTGCGCGTCTGGAGCCTGTGCTCCGCAACGGGAGAGGCCACAACAGTGAGAGGCCCGCGTACCACAAAAAAAACCAAACCAAACCAAAACAAAAAACATAATGAGCACTGAACATATCGGTAATATTTTAAAAATTTCTTTAGAGACATTTTGATTTTTTAAACCAGGGAGAATTAGGGAAATAATTGATTCTAATAGCTTTTGTTAACAGTAATATTTTGCATTTGTCATGTGTCTGTAGAAACTAACATTTTTTGAGAACCACATGTCAGGTGCTATGACATCTCAAATGTTTAATTCTTCACTAGAGCCCTCTGATGTAGGTAATTTTATTCCCAATGTTTCTCAATTGTTTTTCTGATTCTTTCCTCTGACATTTTCATTCTGCTCTTGGGATGACCCAGTAGGTTTTGTTTTTGTTTTTGTTTTTTTTTTCCCTTAACCAAGTGACATAATTCCACTCCTGTTATTTGCCCTAGAGAAATGTAAATGTATACAAATAGAAAAACTTGCTCTTGGATCCTTATAGCAAATCTATTCACAATCACCAAAAACTGGGAAGAACCCAAATATCTTTGAACAAGTGATAAATAATCCCTGGTACATCCATACAAGGGAATAATATTCATCAAAAAAGAATAAACTATTGACAAATGCAACAACTTGAATTTACCTTCAAGGTATTATACTGAGTGAAAGAAGCCAGTCTTATAAGGTTACATATTCTATGACATTTATGTACTTATATGACATTCTCAAAATGATAAATCTATCCACCTTTGTCTGGGTTCAGAGATGGGGGAGCTGTGATTTTAAAGGGATAGAACATAGGAGGTTTTTTGGGGCAATGGAACTTTTATACTCTTACTGTGCTAGTTGATTACATGCATCTATACATGTGTTACTACTCATAGAAATGTATGCCAAAAAGTGAATTTTAAAATATAATAATTAAAAAAAAAATTGAAGACAAAACAAATGTAAGATAACTTTCACAGAGCTGGGGAATTTTTTTCTCCTGGAAATGAATAGAATTTTGTGAAAATTACAGTAATCTTTAAATATTTGAAAGGCTATCATATGGTTTACACAAAATTATCAAAATTAAGAAACTTGAACTTATTTAAAACCAGTATTTGTTTTTATACTATCCCTTATCTCATCTTGGTGTTGCACAGTCTTATTTATCCTATTCTTTTCATCCTGCTCAGTAATCTAATTTTGTTAATTTAAAAAACAACCTTCTAGGCCAACCACTACAATCATATTCCACGAATTGTAGATTATTAAAAAGACCCTTAATATTATTGGCCATTTAAGGAGGTCACAAAGTCGAGGAGAAGTGCCTGGATTCCTTTTCTTCCCTCTAGTGTTATAAGTCTCTTTCTCTCTGAGTTTATTTAGTGAGTGAGTGCTGCCAAGATCTTCCAGTTTGGAAATTGGAGATACTTAATTCTTGAGCACATGGCTCAAAAACTTTAACATTTTAAATTTGGCATAAACCTCAGTCTCAGGGAAAAACAGCTGCTTTGCTGAGCATTGGGGTGAAAATGATCATTAAAAAGTTTTAAATAAGTGGAAAATGCTATTCTGCCTGATCATTAGAAAGTTTTGTGAAATGTTAGCAGTTGAGGAAAACCCTACCCCCACCTCATTAGATACTATAGTCAATGTGATATGTCAACAGGGAGAACAGAAATACATTCTGTTAAGCATTGTATTAAAACAGAAATTCATAATGTAAGCACAATAATTCTTTGGGATTATTTAGGATTTTTACCTCAATTTGAATATACATTTCACTCTTGAGAGGTACTTAAAAGGAGGCTGTTTGATGTGGTCTTCTGGCATATTTCCCTGGTACCATCATTTCTTTTTTAAATTGAAGTATGTATACTTGGCATAAACATTATGTTAGCATCAAGTGTACAGCAAAGTGATTTTTAACTATTGCTGTCTTAAGACATTTACTTTGAAGCATTTATCCAAAACTTGATATTTTGTCATGTAGCAAGCAAGCAAGAGAAAAGAATTTATTAAGTAAAATAAGAATAACATAAAATATTGAGATGAAGAAATAGCGCTTTTCCATTTTCCTTTCTTGTCTCTTTTTTTCTTTCTCCCTTCTCCTCTTCCTCCTTCCTACCTTCCCTCCTTTTCTTTTCTCCTTCTCCATCTTTATTTTAAACTTTAATACAGAATGGCCTAGAACCTCAGTCCTACAGTCGTCAAACAGGAAAAAAGAGAAAGAAAATGTTAAAATGAGCAGAGACACCTCTGGCCAAGAAATTATATACATAGTATTTATATATAATATATAAAGGTCTCTATAATTTGCTTTCTTGAATATTACCTATAATAAATCTTATATTAGATGGAAATAAGGACATATTTTCATCACTGAGTCAGTTCATTTTATATTTTGGCTATGAGCTTCTTACCCTATAGCCAGCTTTGTTTTGTTTACATTCTTTTGAACATTTCAAGCATTAT
Organism: Neophocaena asiaeorientalis asiaeorientalis; assembly: GCF_003031525.2. Taxonomy (NCBI): domain Eukaryota; kingdom Metazoa; phylum Chordata; class Mammalia; order Artiodactyla; family Phocoenidae; genus Neophocaena; species Neophocaena asiaeorientalis. The sequence continues at coordinate 710,676 of NW_020173388.1, forward strand.
TCAGATTCTTTACTTAAAACTCAGAGAAAAGATTGGTAATTCCTCCTCTGAAATCAAGGCAAATCCACCCACTCTCAAAAAGTATATGTGGCCTATGAGTACACCATTCAAAGTATAATGACCAGCAAATTTTTTAAAATAGCATATTTACCAAAGAAAAAAGTAATCTCTGCTAACATTTAAATCTGTAATACCTGTTCAGAATATACATTACTGTGTCTTGAATCTTTTATTTTTTCTTTTTTGTTTTAGTATATTCTGGCAAATGATGAAAAACTAGTGTTTACCTAATAGTTAAATAGTTAATATGCCCCAATTTTATGGAACAATTAATTTTGAACATTTGTGTCCCAGACAATCACCTTTTTAAGGAAGATAGATTCTATTTTTATATTCACATCAAATAAGAGCTAAGGTTAAAATATTATATATTTTAATGTATGTACATATATGTATATGTATACATACCACATATATACGTTGGCAAATCATAAATACCTCACTATAAAGATCCCAATGGAAAAGATAATCCTAAATATTTTTCCTTGGATGGAAATCGTGTCATGATATAACAATTTATAATATTGTACTTTAATCATTAACTTTTACTTTTCATTTAGGAATAAAAAAATTTCAGTGTATATATTATTGTTTTTCACTATGGTACATTTGGGAAAATAAGTCAACTACAGAGTAACTCTTCCCTTTTATTCTCCTTTGTATGTGATGGAAACAGTTATTCAGTAATGTGGCCCTGGAAAACAAGTAGACTCTCCACCATTTGCCTCCTGTGATCTATGTTCTTTGAGAATATATATATATATATATATATATATATATATATATCTTACACTTTAAGAAAGACAGACACACAAAAGATTTCCAAAAAGAGTCAAGTTTCCAGCATTTTTTGAAAGGAAGTTACTTTTCCTTGTTTTCACTGAGTATAAGTTTAACACATCATTTTGGATGCCTCTATAGCTTATATTTTGCATGGAGAATGTCTCTCACTTCCTAATGATCATCTGATCCCTCTCTCCCTATCGCCACTTATTAGTGAGAACACTGACCCATTAAGCTTTGCTTTATCCATTGAGAAACAAATAGAATGTTAGTGCAAGCTTTCCGGCCAGAATTTTGAGTTTCAGTTTCGTCTGTATTGCCAACATGCTCTAATTAAGAGAATACTTTCATGATTTGTTATTGCTTAAGCTTGTTAGAAAGGTTCTTCAGGTTTTTGTTTTGTTTTATACAGCGACTAAACAATGATCATAATCTATACTGCTTCCATGGACTCCATTGTTTTATACTATAACTGTTCATAATTAATGAATACATAGAAAGTGGTTAAATTAGCAAGGTAACATAATAGGATGGATCAGACTGAACACAATTCATTCAGTCATCAGTTTGAAGAAGGATTTGCAGCTTAATCAGCTTGGGTCCACGGATTGATCTAATGAGAAAAGGACTCAACAAAGACCCAATTATCTCAAAATGATCTGCTGGGGACATAGGAACCACTTAGCCAGGTAGAACTTTTGACATTGAGATGGCAAGAAATTAATCATAATAATTACTATTACTATTATTATTATATAAACACACACATATATATAAACCATGTATCACTCTACATAGAATATACATAGACTATACTATATATTTTATATACTATATATAATATATACATAATATATGTATTTTTTGAATAGATACTGTATATACAGAGATATCTATAAATGGATAGACATATATATATAACATATATATGTTATATATATAGTGTGTTATATATATATATATATACCGTGTGTATATATGTGTATATATATATATATAAGCAACTCTTCAAGCCATTTCCTTAAGATGCTTCATATCCCCTCTATGAGACAAGAATTTTTATTCCTCTTTTAAAGAATGAACGTGTTGCTTTAATTTTTCAAAACATAAATTTGTACTTCAATAACCGATAATATTTCCAAAAATTTCAACATCCTTTTTCAGTTATGGTACTTGTACTAGTATAAATGCTATTACAGAAAATCCCAGTCTTGAACTTTGCTATAAAATATAAGAAAGTATTACATGATAACACATTATATTAAGCTCAGATGTGTTCATTATAGTTTTGAAGATTGAAGGTCTTGCATTCTGATTAATATTGTTTTATATTGTGTGCTATGATCTACAATAGATAAAATATATGTGGCTTACTGAATTTATTTTATAAAATATCCATAATTTTGACTATCATCTAATACAAGGTAGTTAAATCTAATCAGTATGTTTCATTATCTTTCTCATAAAATATTTCTACAAAATAAATGTAGGGTACCTAATCCAAACTCTCTGAGGCTGTGGAACTGAAAAATATTTTTAGCATACAGTTAATATATGCAAAAATTATTGTTTTGTTAGCAGTATATCCATCTGTATTATAAAATTTTTCCACTTAATTTCAGAAAATCCATAGAAATGTTACAAACTTTGCTACAAAATTGGCATGAACAAATACTATCAAAAACTATTTTATGATTTCAAATTTAATATTTGATCCTGCATGTAAAATAAATTACTTTTATTGTATGAAACAATTTTTCTTCACAGATATTTATGTGTGAAATTAAATATTTCATACATTCATTAATTTTATAATTTTAGAAACAAGCCACTCTGAGGTGCACTAATCAACTTTTCCATTTGTGTGAAAGCTAATTCTTTAATGGGCAGTAATAATTTTCTCTGCCTAATGAGTCATCATGCATGCCCTGCATATTGAGTGCTTAAAATACTCTTTATTTTCATCATCATCAATGTTGGACTGCGTCTTTCAGCATAAAAATTTTTATCCTTTGAATTAGATATTTAAATACTTCTCTTTATGTTAGCTACAATGTTAAATATTAACATAATTTTGCCCTCCAAAAGGCCGGCCATATCCTCATGAATTCATGTTCTTCTGAAAGTGCCCTTGTTTGTTATTTATTAATTCTCATTAAAAGCCTGCTAGAGTGGTAAAGATGGGACCAAATTCTTGAGATAGAAGTGAAAAATAACACTTATTTTTAATGACATTTGTATAAGGATGCAATAAAGCAAAAATAAGTCACTCCAAATATTAACCATAGTGTATAAATTTATTTGCATACTGATAAATTTAGTATTTTTATAAATAGAAGTGAAGCCACTGTGATTTTCACATGGAAAAACTGTGAAACCAGAAACTGCAAAAAGCAAACTATTTTCTTAAAATTGTAGCATATTATCATAATCATGTTAGAGCAAATATGAAATATGAAAGATATTTATTCTCAATGAGACAAATAGAAGACTATTCTCTAGGAAAATATTATTTGTAAGGAACAAAATGGAATACATTATAAGATGTAAGTAAATGAGCATATAGTATAAAAGTAAAACTTTTCTTTCAGTTAAACAAGTTTTCATCCAGATTTGATATCCAGATATATTATACACTCATTGAACTTCTGATAGGAATATTTGACCCTGAGTTGACTCTAACTGCATCACTCTCTCTCTCTGTCAGGTAAAACATTAAGTATGAAACAGAAGGGATGCAAGTCATTTATTTTTCAAGAATATGCAAGCCCTTAAAAACAGAAAAGTAGAAATGATATTTCTAGGACATGTGGCAGTGGAATTAACATTTTGAGTTGAATAATAGTCAGTTAAAGGGAGATTGCCAGCATCTAAGAACAAATTTAATTTTCTGGGAGTTGTACAACTAATGATTTACAGTCTTGGTTTTATCTTCCCATGGATATAATTTTCAAATTAATTCCATTCTCTGCTACTTTAGTGTTTGATCTGGATAGGTAGATAAATTTGTTGCACTGTGATCAATCATTATGATTTTTATCAATAATTTTGTGTTTCATGGCAAACTCTCTGTTAAATATAACTACAAATTAAAAAGAAAACCAAAACAAAAATAAAAACAACTATCAATTTGGAATAGTTTGTTTCAAAAAAAAGAAACCAGTCTTAAAAATTGTCTATTTCAAAAAAAAAAAATTAATTTGGGAATGTATAAATTAATTCAAATATTTAATTGTCTGCAGCCAAACTGTGTTTGCTTATATTGCATTAAATATGTCTCCTTCTGAATGTGCATGCAGTGAGCCACACAATTATAACAAATTCCCCAAAATATGTATTCTTAAACCCCAGTTCTATAAGATCAGCAAACTATGGCCAGCAGGCCAACCTTCTGTTTTTGCAAATGGAATATTATTAAAACAAAGCCATGCCCATTCATTTACCTATTGTCTGTGGCTGCTTTCCTAGTACAACAAAAGAATAGTTGCGATAGACACCTTATGGTCTGCAAAACCTTTAATATTTGCTGTCTGGCCCTTTAAGAAAAAGTTTGTTGCCTAATAAAATATTTTCCTGATGGCAGTTCCTCAAATAATTTATGCTGCAATATATGTTGATTTTCTACCCCACGTGCTGTGGGGTAGAAAACTTCTGACAACACAGCTGCAGCAGAAATTCCTGAGTTTTCTATGTGGCCAGTGCCTCTTCAAGAACTCTCCACAATCCATCCACTGATGATCCTCCTTCTGAGATTCTTATTCCACACATCCTGCTAAGTGTGCAATGTGATGCTAACACTCCACAGACAGTTGGATAGAAATATAACCTCAAGTGGATAAGTCCAATTTTCTCCCTCAAGTAATATACAGTCAGTTAATTATCCATGAGTATAATTGACCTGTATAGTGATGTGGGCTTTAAGGCTGAAGTTGCCATGTCAAGAATGCAGTTTTGAACTATGCATGATATCGAACAAATGGAGAGAAATAGCTGCAGAAAAAAAGTAGAAGCAAAAGATACTCAAAAGAAGCAGAGAAGGAGAATTTACAAAAAGAGAAGACTCTGCCTTGATTCTGAAAAATTACTAGTTCAAGTTTTTTGAGTCCCATCTATTATATTCAAAGAAATTTGAAGGTACTACATCCATAAACATAAAAAGGACATGACTTAAAATTGGATATTTAAAAAAAGTTTTGATAAATTATAAATGCAATGGTTAAATAAAAATAATCCATAAATATTGGGGAGATAAAGAACACACAAGAGGGAAAGAATGAGAAAGAAAAGAGGAGAGGAGAGGAAAGAGGACACATTATAAGGCAGGAAGAAGAGACATAGAGAAACATTTTAGAAGATCCAATATTCACATTATAGGAGTTCCAGAAAGAGGTTACCCAGAAAATATATAAAATCAGATTTTAGTTGGACCAGTTCACCAAGGTATATTTTTTGGCTTACTCTTCCTGAAATCTGAAAATTCCTGGAGCAAACACGTTACCTTGACTTCATGTCTTCTTTGGGTTATTGATTTGAAACTCATCTTTTTGGTATGGCCTTCTCTTGGTTACCAAATCTAATTAGATTTACTCATGCCAACCCCATCTTCTCAAATCCATGCCAATTTCCTTCACTGTAACTGACCTTCTGAAATTTATGTTTATGTGATCGCGGGTTTGTTTTTATTGATATCTGTTGCCCTCATTCAACTCCACCCTCCATAAGGGTAAGGGCTATCCATCAGTTTTCATTGATCTCTATGTTCCACACTTCTCATAAAGCCTAACACATAATATGGCATCAATAAGCATTTGTTTTATTCATCTTTGCATTCACAATGAAATGTTGACCTATTATAGAAATAATCAGGAATTGCTGAAAGAATTTTTAAATAGGATTTACAAATAACTCTGCTATTTAATGTATGTTTTAAAAGATATCTAAAAGACAGTAACTTTTGAGTGGAGGAGCCATTTCTTGTTTGTATTTTATACGTTTGCAATTTAAGCAATGGGCAGAAAAATGACTTAGTTTATGATTTTACACTGAAAAGAATTTTGAAGCAAATGTTACTAAGGAGATAAAGAGTTGGAGTGTTCTCTTCGACCTATTCTATTTTAAAAGTATTATTTACAACAATCTTATTTCTTATTCTTGGAATATCAGAATTCTCTATTACTCTATGTTTCTCTTTATGTTTTCCCCTATATTAGAGGTGATAATCTGTAATTATTAAGATTGTAGTGATCTTTCAAATGAATGAAAAAAAGGAGTATCATTGCCAAATTGTTCAATTTGCTTAATAGGAAAATCAATTTAGTAGCATGCATCTGTTATAAATAGAGTTACATATTTGGAAACATCAATGCTATCTTGCATGAAATGTATATAATTACATGTAATTGAATTGACATTGAAGAACAAAAGATTAACTATGAAATGTATGTGTAACAATATATGGTTATTAATGCGATGTTTTGATGGTAGAAAGATACAAGAAAGATGAAATAAAATGGATTTGGGGATTTCATTAAATGTAGAAGGAAGTTATTTAGTGAGATGAAGAAATCCCTTTTTTGGGGTTCCAGCTCTGTATTCCAGTTTTAATGTATGTTCTGCCAAAGCGAGAACTCTGAGTTCCAGCTTACTTGCTATATGTAAATACAAAGTTAAAATAGGGCAGTAAGAGAAAAAAATTGACATAAAGTGAAATGTAGCATCGTGTGATCAAGGATATTTTAGAGATGGATGCAAAACTTTAAGCAGAAAGGGGAATGTTTCCCTATTGGGGAATTTGAGACTATTTCATAGAGGACCTTGCATTTGAACTGGGTCTTAAATAATGTATAGGATCTTTCCAGAAAAAAGGGGGTAGAGTTTTAAAGAGGAGAGAAAGCATGTGTATAGGAACAGAGTAAAGAAATAGCGTATTGAGGACTTTTATGAGTGTGTTTGGAGAACCTAAAGGATTTGGTGAGTGTAATATAGGGTATATAGTGTGGGAATGAGAGAAGATAAAGCCCCATGGCATGACTATGAAAAACCTGGAACAAGTAAGGAAATGCACAGTTCTCAGTTGGAATGAGCATTTTATTTTTCTTTAAAGTGTAATGCCTCTGAAAGCCTTGGAGGGCTGGAAAGGTCAGGAGAAAAGAGTTAATGGAGGCAGGGACATTAGTCAGAAGGCTGTAGCAAGAGTCAAAAGGAAAGCGGTTGTGGTCTGATCAAGGCAGAGACACACACAGTTTATTGTTAGGAGATCCATTCATTAGGAGGTCATTCAGAGATAAAGCTAGAAATATACAATCATCAGTTTTACTCTCAAAACTGATATCAAAACTGGGTTCTTACCTCATATCAAGATTGGGTTTTTACTTCATATTTCTCCAGCCTTCTAATTGGCAACAACAACAAAAACATTTTCTTCAGGGTGATACAGAAACAATTTCCAATGGCATTACCCATTATCTAATGTAACATTACGAATCACAGCTATAGTTGTCTTTTTTATTGTTTAAATATCTCCTACTGTAGAAAATATATTAATAAATGTCTTTGGAATGAATGAGTAGATAAATAAACTTGACATCAAATTTCATGTATTGAAGTGAAGAAAATAATTGGCTATTATAGTAAATGACTAAATAAAATATATTTAATTTATGTTTTTATCAGTAGTGTATGTATTATTATATATTATATATTTATTTTGTTCATATTTCCTATTTTTGTTTATTAACATGATTATTGATGCAATTCCTATTGTGATATTATTACTTTCATGGTACTTTTTTCTTCTAAATGTGATGTAAATTAAGCACTGCCAAATAAAATGAAATAAACTTTACACTTCCCCATGGCAAACCACCCTCCATAGGTTCTGGTTTCAAACGCTCAAATACTTTCTCAAAATAACAAAAACAAATGCTTTTCTTTATCATTAACTTTTCAAAGCCTGCTGACTTTTGTGAAATCACTGCAGCTAGGCTCAAATGGTGTATGAAATGAAAATTTCCTATCTAGCCACTGCACATAGGAAACGGCATGACAGTGTCTTACAATCAATGTTCTACTCAGTTATTTTTTTGTAATACTGAGGTCATGAAGTAAAACAAACTTACTGAAGAAGGAAAAGGGGCAAGTGAAACTTTTCTTCAAGTGTCATTTTGATTTACCCCTCTACTGTATATGCTTAATTGGAGATATTTGATCTACTTGAAATAACTGCTTACAACTGAGCATTCAAGAATGCTCCAATCCCACATATTGAATATGTGCTAGAAATCTGTATATAAAAGTTTCCTAACTGATGAACACCAGCCACAATGGTTATGTTGAAATTAATACCTCCATGACTCATAGAAGGTTCTGCCCTTATTTTTCTTTTGTATACTCATAACAGCAGCTTTGGAAAGTAGGCATACTTCCTGACATATGTCTATTGCTTTTTATGTTAAATGTCATGCTGGTAAAATGTGGATAAAACTGACTTGGTTTATAAGGAGATATGACAACCGCGATAGACACAAAACACAAAACATAAACTTCCACGTAAAAGTGTTTCTATTTCCTCTTGTAGTACTCATTTTATTTTCCTTTCATCCATATAACTAGAATGCACTGATATATAGCAGAGATGTCATATTCCATTTTTAATATGTGCCTTTCCAAAAAAAATACATAGGCATGCCATACATTCGTCCCTATATTTGCTCCTTTTCTTTTGAATTGCATTTGCTTTACTTTCAAAGCATTTAGAGAGAGTTCATTTTTGCCTTTTCTAAGCCAGTGTAAGTATAGGTGCAGGGATGACAGAATGGAGCATTCATTCCTTCAACAGATATTCATTAAGAACTTCATCCGTGTCAGTCATTATTTTATGCACCAATAGATGCTAGAAAGGTGGTATTAAGCATTACTTCAGTATTGCTCCTAATCTTTTTTTGTATTTGACAATAAATAAGGAGGAAAAATAAGCATTAACCTGTTTACCTATGAGTTGATTTCATGTGTACTTTTTGTTTGTATTTTTCTGTGTGTGTTCTGTGGACCTAGAACAAAGGAACAAGACATGGGTAACCCAGGATTGCCAAACCAGTTATATTAAGTCTAATTCTAAGACCATAGTTTTGAATTCAGAGGAAATTACCTATACAAATTATGGTATAGGCACATCTAGGTGCCTATAGGTTCTTAGACAAGAACCTATATCATTTTGTGATATTTTATATTATTAGTTCAAGGAGGACTGGGCTCAGAATCATAAAACATGATTTAAATTTCTGGTTTTCCACTTACTATGTGATTTTGCATGAGTTCGTTGTTCCTTGTGAGTAGCACTATGTTGATCAAATATGAAAACATTATATTCTGGAATGTACCTTATAAATTGTATTAGTTTCCTAAGGCTGCCATAAAAAGTACCACAAATCACAGAGATTAAATCACCAGATATTTATTTTCTCACACTTCTGGAGGCTAAAAATACAAAATCGAGGTGTCAGCAGGGCCATGCGCTCTGTGACTCCTGTAGTAGAATCACCCCTTGCTCTTCCTAGCTTCTGGTGGTCTGCTAGCAATATTTGGTGTTCCTTGGCTTATAGGTGTATCACTCCAATCCTGTCTTCACATGGCATTCTCCCTGTGTCTCCCTTTCTTCACATGGCCAACTTCTTATAAGGAGACAAATCCCATTGGGTCAGAGGCCTGCCCTGCTGGAATATGACTTCATCATAACTCATTAAAACTGCAACCACCCTTTTTGCAAATAAGGTAAACTGATGAGGGTAAAGACTTCAACATAACCTTTTTGGAGGGACACAATTCAAACAACAAAATAAATATTTAAATACTATACAGTTTGCTAGTAGCTAAATTCTGACAATTTATGGCTAAAATTGACTTTTTTCTCCTATTAGAAAAAAGCACCCGTAGCTACCCGTGGATTTACTCAGAGTAAAGTAAAAAGATAGTGTGCCAAATGAAACAATTTTTCTTTGGCCCATGTCTGCCATTACCATTAATTATCTGATGAATCTATACTTACCACAAACTGCTTTTAACAAGTAAGGTTTTTTAGGAAGTTTATATTTCGCAATTTATTTTTCATTTCTTATTTTTTTACTTTACTTGATTCCTACAATAACCCTGTAAAGAAGAATCCATTGAACCATTTTCAAATAAGTAGACTGAAGCTCAGACAGATATTGAGTAATATGCTCAGCATTATGAAACACAAATGGTAAAATGGAAACTAAAACCCCTTCAGCTCCAGGTATAATTTCTTCATTATAACTGCGTCTTTTCTTCTCATTCCATATATACTCTGATGGTCATCTTTCATGTGCCCATTGATGTAACTACCCCCTGCACACTAATGGTGACTTTTTCTGGACTTAACACCTGTATTTTCAAAGCCTCATGAGAAATTATCCTTAGGTCCTGCTGACACTACAATGGAATGTGTTTAAAAATGATTTAGTAATCTCTTTTCCTGCTTCAATCTCTGTCTCTTTAACAGCATCACTAAGCACTTACTTATTCAGAACAGAAACTTAAGAATCATCCTTGAGTTCTCACTGCTAAACCCTCACTGCCCATTTCCATGTTGAAACAATAACCACACTCTGAACCGTTTTCTCATAGATTTTCTCCTCTTGGTCTATAGGTTTTCTAAGTTTTTTAAGTTCCCTGTGAACAGTTACCTAAACCATTGAAAAGATTAACTGATTTCACTGTTGGCAACATTGTTTTCTACCTTACATATATGTTATAACACCGTACCACCTGATTTATTTTACTAAATTATTATATCACTTCACATTTAAAATTACGTATATCATGTTCTATTTAATATAGTATTGAAATTTCTTAGTAAATAATAAAACATACTTTACATTCTGGGTTAAATTTTACCTTTCCATATTTCTTATTACTTGTTTACTCCTTATCTTCTGCTACCTACCTAAACCTAAGCTCTGGCTGGTGCAAATGTTTGCTATTTTCCAAATGTATGTGTCATAACTTTATAAACATTATGTATTGACATTTACTGTGGTCCAGACACTATTGCAAGCACTTTAAATGTTTTAACACATTTCCATTATCTCGACAACTTTTTGAGATAGTGAGCATTATATTTCAAATTTTATAGGTTAGGAAACTGCCTTTCAGAAGAGTTAAATAACTTACCCATGGACACACAGCAAAAGTCTTGGACTGAGGGTTTGAACGTAGTAGGCTGCTTCCAAAGTCTATTCCCTTAACCACCTTTTTAAACTTTACTGACATTGTTTGAGCTATATTTTTTGCATCAAGATTTTTTTTTAACTCCCTTACCCCTTTCGCATAAGGTTTGTCTCTTTGACAAACTCCTTCCCATTCTCAGAACCTGTTCAAATTGTATTCCCTGTTCTAGCTCAGCCTGTTCACAAAGCAAGCAAATATAAAAGTTCTCTCTTATCAGTGGGTATATGAAGAACCATTATAACTTCCACAGCTCTACATCCTGGATTTTTCAGGACAGCAATATTACAAATATTGCATTCTATTGTTTGACTATATGTCCAAATTTTTGTTTGAGAACGCTTGATCTAATGCAGCATTATTTCATAGCCTGTTAGTGTTTACATTTATTTTTCTCCTATTGATGAAATTCTTGAGAATAAATATTCTGTTTCACTTATCATAATCTACTTCAGGCCTAACTCAAGGTAGGATCTCAAAATTAATAACTGGTTTGAAATATAGTGAGTACTCTATCTTTATGCTTCATGGTAGATATGGCACTATTTAGTCTTTATAATTCTGGGACAGGGGGAAAGAGATATATTATCATCCATGAAGTGGCATGAGGAAAAAAATATTGAGTAAAGGGAATTTTGATAGAGTGGGACCTACATTTGCAAATACCTGAGGAAAATTACTTGAAAAAAGTGATATTCAAGTTACACTGAACTCTGAGATGTAGCATATTAATTGAGATATTTACAGTAACTTTATCCTAATACATTCTCAACCCAAATATGTATTTAATGATAAACTAGCTGTAGAGCTCTGATTTTCCTACCTTACATGCTGTGTTGAAGTGAATATGCCTATGCTCATTATGAAAACACAGCATGACACCAGTACACTAATTTGAGCTTATATTAGTGGGATTTTTCTGTTTTTGAATTTTGGGATTTTTTTTTTTTTTTACTTTTCAAGCAAAATGGGTTTATTCAGGAACAGCAAAGAATTACAATTTTGGATATGCAGGCTATAGAAAAAGCCAAGGTGAGTCTAATAAACAAAGAAGAGGAAAGTTATTTTACAGAGTAAAAAGCTGAAAGTTGGGAGGGATTTTTTGAATGAAAGGAGGAAAGCGGGAGTTCAGGGAGATGATGGGTTCTCATGGGCCTAGTAGCTGGTGTAGTCCGTTTCCTGTAGCAGATGCAAGCACATCTTTCCTGTTGAGGCCTGTAACTGATGATTCTTTCCTGATGATGATTCTTCCTGTTGGGGTCTCTAAGCTACAGTCCTTCCTGTATTGACCTTGAGTGGTACTGAGTGAGACCTCCCCATTCTGGCATCTCAATTCCATTTTATTTTATTTATTTTTTAATTTTTTTAAACATCTTTATTGGAATACAATTGTTTACAATGTTGTGTTAGTTTCTGCTGTATAACAAAGTGAATCAGCTATATGCATACATATATCCCCATATCCCCTCCCTCTTGCATCTCCCTCCCACCCTCCTTATCCCACCCCTCTAGGTGGTCACAAAGCACCGAGCTGATCTCCCTGTGCTATGTGGCTGCTTCCTACTAGCTATCTATTTTACATTTGGTTGTGTATATGCGTCCATGCCACTCTCTCACTTCAACCCAGTTTACGCTTCCCACTCCCCATGTCCTCAAGTCCATTCTCTACATCTGCGTCTTTATTCCTGTCCTGCCCCTAGGTTCTTCAGAACCTTTTTTTTTTACATTCCATATATATGTGTTAGCATATGGTATTTGTTTTTCTCTTTCTGACTTACTTCATTCTGTATTTCAGACTCTATGTCAATCCACCTCACTAGAAATAACTCAGTTTCGTTTCTTTTTATGTCTGAGTAATATTCCATTGTATATATGTGCCACATCTTCTTTATCCATTCATCTGTTGATGGACACTTAGGTTGATTCCATGTCCTGGTTATTGTAAACAGAGCTGCAATGAACATTGTGGTACATGACTCTTTTTGAGTTATGGTTTTCTCAGGGTATATGACCGGTAGTGGGATTGCTGGGCCATATGGTAGTTCTATTTTTAGTTTTTTAAGGAACCTCCCTACTGTTCTCTATAGTAGCTGTATCAATTTACATTCCCACCAACAGTGTAAGAGGGTTCCCTTTTCTCAACACCCTCTCCAACATTTATTGTTAGAGGTGGGTCCAAAAGGATCTTGCTGTGATTTATGTCATAGAGTGTTCTGTCTATGTTTTCCTCTAAGAGTTTTATAGTGTCTGGGCTTACATTTAGGTCTTTAATCCATTTTGAATTTATTTTTGTGTATGATGTTAGGGAGTGTTCTAATTTCATTCAGTTTTCCCAGAACCACTTATTGAAGAGACTGTCTTTTCTCCATTGTACATTCTTGCCTCCTTTATCAACGATAAGGTGACCATATGTGTGCAGGTTTACCTCTGGGCTTCTATCCTGTTCCATTGATCTATATTTCTGTTTTTGTGCTAGTATCATACTGTCTTAATTACTGTAGCTTTGGAGTATAGTCTGAAGTCAGGGAGCCTGATTCCTCCAGCTCCATTTTTCTTTCTCAAGATTGCTTTGACTATTCAAGGTCTTTTTTGTCCATACAAATTGTGAAATTTTTTGTTCTAGTTCTGTGAAAAATGCTATTGGTAGTTTGATAGGGATTGCATTGAATCTGTAGATTGCTTTGGGTCATAGAGTCATTTTCACAATGTTGATTCTTCCAACCCAAAAACATGGTATAATTCTCCATCTATTTGTATCATCTTTAAATTCTTTCATCAGTGTCTTATAGTTTTCTGCATACAGTTCTTTTGTCTCCTTATTCCTAGGTATTGTATTCTTTTTGCTGCAATGGTAGAATTTTGGGATTTTGTACCTACTGTCTATGAACTGAAAGAAATATTTTTATTTTTTTACATGGTCAACATACTCCACTGTGAACTGTTGATAACAGTGGTACAAAATCTATTTAATCAGTTCAGGAATGATAAAGGCCAACATAAACTTTAAACCCTCTAAACAACATGAAGAATTACTTTTTGTAAAAGTAGATGATTTCTCAAACTAGGTTATCAAATGTTGGAATATATGGCTGCTTGGAGACCTTTTTAAAATAATGGACAATTTACAATTACCATATTAGTTCATTATTCAGATCCTTATACAAATTTTAAAGTAGAGAAAGTCTTCTTGGCTATCACTATCTTAGGTTTTTGTAACTTTCTTTTATGTAAGGATGTGATCAATAATATCAGTTTATGGTGATTTTTCTCTCCAGAAATTTTTATAAGATGCTTTGGTGGTTTCCTGTATCTTTAACACTTAAAAAATGAATAGTGGCTTCTGATAATAATAGAAGATGATATTTTGGAAAGAAATCACATTAAATCTCTCTCTCAAAATATACATATAAATAGGTAATTGTTAGCTGCTCACTGAAATCCATGTTTTCTTCTTCTATTTGATGCTTCCTACGTCTCCTTCTGTTGTTTGTGGCCACATGACTGAGTTTTAGACAATGGAATGTGAAAAGCTGTAGTATGCATCAATTGTAGACTCCACTCATAAAAACTTCTTTTGTGTTTTTCCATGTTCTTTTCCACTTCTAGCTGGAATGGTGATCAGGAACACCATGTGCCTAAGAAAAGGAACTTTTGTTAGTCTAGATCTCTTAAAATCAGAATGGAGGAGAAACACCTGCCAAACTAATTTGTCCCCAGTTTGTGTGTACTTTCCCTGTGCTAGATGCTTCTGAAAATACATGCAAATAGTCTTTATAGTTTCAAATACTTGTTGTTTATTATATGGAGGAATAGACTAACACTAAAAGATTTATCAAAAAAATATGTAGAGACCTTATTTTGACTATCTCTACACCTTGGGTTCTTCTTGATTTTATTAGTTTGTATAGACTAAGTCCATTTTTTGTTCACTTACATTCAGTGATTGTTTTATTTGTTCATTTGATATGCACATCATCATTAGGTACATATTGTGGGAATGGCTTTTAGTTTCCAAGAGCTGAATATTTGAACCCATTATTTCCTCCCTCTATTTAGATGTACCCATTCATAATTTCTAGAATGGAGGCCTTCTTAGAGTGATAATTTATACACAGCTGAAAAGTGAAGACTCTCGAAATTCAAAACAGGTTCATTGAAACCAGTCACATTCCTGGAGAAATAATCTCCCAGAGTCAATAACATTTCCCTAATTTTAGTGTTTTCTCACCTTATCACATACTGATGGCATTTTATGAAGAAATTTTCTATTAAACTTTGAATTCCAAATTTTCTGGGTGTGAATTTCAAATCTCCTATCATTTAAACCTGATATATGATCTAAACAGGACTTGACTTGCACCTGAAAAGCAAATTAGCTTCTATATTATATGGAAAGAGCAAGTTAAATATCATGGAAGAAATAGGATTTGAACAGGTTGTGTATTTTAATATGCTAGGTATAGTGCTAAGCCTTTGGTATTCAGAGGGACACAGATCCAACATGAGAGGTCTCATTTCATAGTGCTCTTCTGTTCCACACTTATGCACATACCATCTGACCCATGCCCAACAGCTCCAGTCCCATTTTCTCACGTGGAATCAAAGCAGGACCTATTAACTTTGCATCTGTACTCTCTCCTGAGACTATTCTACTGGAATTAAGTGAATATCTCTCTCTGTATTAAGAGTGCAAGTTCTGGAGTCAGCTTATCTCTGTTAAAACCCCAAATCTACCATTTATGAGTTGCCTAGTAAAACAGGGAAGATAAATGTTACTACTTCATAGTTTATTGCAAGGGTTACATCTCATAATCCATGTGAAGATTTTTGGATATCATCTTGAACATGGTAAGTGTTCAATACACTTGAGCTATAATAATAATTTTTATTTTTCATATATATATCCCAAAATATAAGTTGACACATGCTTTACCTTTTTATTACAATCTAATTTACAAAATTATACATATCAAGTTTTTGAATGTGCTTCACCACAACCCTTGGGTTTTATTTAATGAATAATTCATTAATTTCTGTTCAGTCGTGGTACACTAAAAAGGAGGGACAAATAGAGTATGGGGTTAACAGACACAAACTACAATATATAAAATAGATAAGCAACAAAGATATACCCTATAGCACATAGAATTATAAGATACCTGGTATCTTATAATAACCTATAATGGAATATAATCTGCAAAAATACTAAATCACTATGCTGTACATCTGAAACTAATACAATGTAAATCAACAATATTTCAATAAAAAAGAAGAAAAACTAATTAATAAGAAAAAATACATCCTAAATTTTCTAACTTGGAAGATTATCATTTTTGTCATCTAGACTCATAGTATTACTAATTTAAGAGTTACCTTAAATTTACCTTATAGGTCTTTTAATAATTATCTCAGTTAAAATTATGGGCATGATATACTTTCTCCTACTTTATAAAAGGACATTTTTTATTGTAGAAACAATGTAGAAGCAACAAATTTAAAGTAATGTTAGCCATGTCAATTTAATATCCTTTTTATCTTATGACTATAAGCTGATAAATCATAACATTGTTTTCTGAAATATAATAACTTTCTTGGAGAGTGTAAACATGAGGTATATAACAAAGTGTAAATTTAAAAAGGCAACCCATGTGTACAGTGATATTGTCTATTGTTTAGGTGGTACTTCAAAAGATATTCAGATACTACCAAGTAAGTCTAAATTTATGATTTTTGAGCTTGTTTTATTTATACTCTGGACAAAAACCTCAGTATTCATAGTTTGAAACTGTCACATTTCCTCAGAATTGTCTTCAGACTTTATGATATGTATATAACATGAGAATGGTCAGAGTAAAATACATTGAGCTCCTTAGAGTATATATAAACCAAAAACAAATGCCGTGAAACTGCAGTGTCTTAGGACTGTGTTGCACTAATGGAAATCTGTACATTTGATATAGATTTATGAAACTTAAAAAAGGTCTAAAGAAGATAATTTAACCTTCTGAATATCTATGGGTATATGTACATTTAATATCATTAATATAGAAACACATTAGTTTGTATGTTATATCAATGACTAAACTTTATTAGAATACAAAATTTTTTATTGTGTTAAGCTTCCCAAAACTTGTAGCTTTCATTTGTTTCCCCAGAGCAAAAGTTAAACTTGGCATACCTGAGAATTTTTATCATTCTTATATGCATTCCATTAGCATTAGCTTTCTGTACACAATCTCATGTGAGGGTATCATTTTTTTTTGTAACTTTTTATTTTATATTGGAGTATAGTTGATTAACAATGTTGTGTTAGTTTTAGGTGCACAGCAAAGTGATTCAGTTATACGTATACATGTAGCTATTCTTTCTTAAATTCTTTTCCCATTTGGGTTGTTACATAATATTGAGCAGAATTCCCTGTGCTCTACAGTAGGTCCCTGTTGGTTATCCATTTTAAATATTAGAGTGTGTACATGCCTGGTGGCGCAGTGGTTAAGAATCTGCCTGCCAATGCAGGGGACATGGGTATGAGCCCTGATCCAGGAAGATCCCACATGTCGCAGAGCAACTAAGCCTGTGTACCACAACTACTGAAGCCTGCGTGCCTACAGCCCATGCTCCATAACAAGAGAAGCCACTGCAATGAAAAGTCAGTGCACCACAAAGAAGAGTAGCCCCTGCTCGCCACAACTAGAGAAAGCCTGCACGCAGTAATGAAGACCCAACGCAGCCAAAAATAAATAAGTTAAAAATATATATATCATGGAGAACTCATTTGTTAACTATCTATTGGAATGAGTGCTTCAGTATTCCAAGTTTCTTTTGAGTTTATTTAGCCCCAAAGGGAAATTTGAAAATACATTTGTTCTAATCAGTCTGCATACACACAGAGTCTACATGCACATACAACACTGCCTTGCCTATGGAAAATATTTGAATCCTATAACTTCAAAGTAATCAAATCAAAGTACACCTCAAGGGAAATCATCGTGAACCTTAAATTGACTTCACTGACTTGAATGTGGCCAAATTACTTTCTCTTGTCTAGTAAGCATCATATTTTTCCATTTTTATTGGTTTCTATTGTCAATTATATATGTGCATATATGTACATACATATATATATTTACACAGAGAAACACATAACATCTCAGTGATATACACAAAAATCTCTGAAGGTTGAAATACAGATTCAAACACTTTCCAGAACTTATGAATTGGAATCCAAAATTAAACAGAAGACTAAAATGTAGTTAATATCATAATTGTTCTTACTTTTGAGTCTTGAATTGTGTTAAATTAAATTTTGAAATGTAGTATAGAATGTAGCAGTTTAAAAGGAATATTGCTACACTTTTGAACTCCTATGATCAAAGGAGGAGAATACCAACATGAAAAATAAATAAATAAAACCTTATCATAATACAAATTAATAAATGTTACCCAAAACAAATATTCAGTAAGAGAACTACATAAACCAGACATATACAAATAGAAATTGCATAAAAGCACATAAAAATGTTAAACCTCATTAGTAGTCAAATTAATGCATAACAAAACAATAATGACTTTTCATTTTATCAATCAACTATCAAAACAGCAAAGTTTAATATAAGGGATTGTGCTTTGTTTTGGCTAGAATGTTCTGATAAACATTCTCATGTTTTTATATTTCTTTTTGGAAATTTGAGAATATTTGTCAAGGAATCTGAAAATATTCATACCAAATATTTTTCTAGGAGTTAATATTCAGGAAATAATTATAGGGAGAACCTTCAAGATGGTGAAGAAGTAAGACATGGAGATCACCTTCCTTCCCACAAATACATCAGAAATACATCTATATGTGGAACAACTCCTACAGAACACCTACTGAACTCTGGCAGAAAACCTCAGACTTCCCAAAAGGCAAGAAACTACCCACGTATCTGGGTATGGCAAAAGAAAAAACAGAAACAAAAGAATAGGGACAGGACCTGCACCTCTGGGAGGAACCTGTGAAGGAGGAAAAGTTTTCACACACTAGGAAGCCCCTTCACTGGCAGAGACAGGGGAGGGTGGGGGAAGCTTCAGAGCCACCACTGAGGAGAGCGCAGCAACAGTGGTGCGGAGAGCAAAGCAGAGAGATTCCCGCACAGAGGATCATCGGTGCAGACCAGCACTCACCAGCCTGAGAGGCTTGTCTGCTCACAGGCCGGGATGGGTGGGGGCTGGGAGCTGAGGCTTGGGCTTCGGAGGTCAGATCCCAGGGAGAGGACTGGGTTTGGCTGTGTGAACAGAGCCTGAAGGGCGCTAGTGTGCCACAGGTAGCCGGGAGGGAGTCTGGGAAAAAGTCTGGAACTGCCTAAGAGGCAAGAGACCATTGTTTTGGAGTGCATGAGGAGAAGGGATTCAGAGCACCACCTAAATGAACTCCAGAGACAGGCACGAGCCGCGGCTATCAGCGTGGACTCCAGAGACGGGCATGAAATGCTAAGGCTGCTGCTGCTGCCAACAAGAAGCCTGTGTGCAAGCACAGGTCACTATCCACACATCCCCTCCCAGGAGCCTGTGCAGCCTGCCACTGCCAGGGTCCTGTGATTCAGGAACAACTTCCCCAGGAGAGCAAATGGTGTGCATCAGACTGCTGCAACGACAAGCTGGCATCTGCGCCAAAGGCATGCTTCGCATTCTGTAACCCTTCAACCACTGGCCTGAGTGAGCCAGGACCACCTAATCAGCTGCTACATTAACTCAGTCCTGTCTGGGCAGGGAACAGACACGCTCAGGTGACCAACACGCAGAGGCAGGGCCAAATCCAAAGCTGAACCACAGTAGCTGTGCAAACAAAGACAAGAAAGGGAAATTTCTCCCAGCAGCCTCAGGATAGCAGATTAAATCTCCAAAATCTACTAGATGAACCCTGCATCTCTGGAATACCTGATTAGACAACGAATCATCTGAAAATTGAGGTGGTGGACTTTGGGAGCAACTGTAGACTTGAGGTTTGCTTTCTGCATCTAAGTTCTTTCTGGTTTTATGTTTATCTTAGTTTAGTATTTAAAGCTTATTATAATTGGTAGAGTTGTTTATTGATTTGGTTTCTCTCTTGCTTTATTTCTTTATTTATATATATATAATATATATATATAATTTTATAATGAATTACTCTTAAATAATTAAATGTCATA